>NC_057812.1:209778681-210049110 GCF_018294505.1 Triticum aestivum
CAGTGCTCCTCTGAGTGTTGGTCCAAACTAGAGCCCCTTGCAGCGCCACCTCGGGGAGACTCGAGGGCTGGTTTTAGTTGTACGGATTGCTTATCTGGTGTGCCCTGAGAACGAGATATGTGTAGCTCCTATCGGGATTTGTCGGCACATTCGGGCGGCTTTGCTGGACTTGTTTTACCATTGTCGATGATGTCTTGTAACCGGGATGCCGAGTCTGATCGGATTGTCTTGGGAGAAGGAATATCCTTCGTTGACCATGAGAGTTTGTGATGGGCTAAGTTGGGACACCCCTGCAGGGATTTGAACTTTCGAAAGCCATGCCCGCGGTTATGGGCAGATGGGAATTTGTTAATGTCCGGTTGTAGAAAACCTAAAGTTTATCTTAATTAAAATGCATCAACCACGTGTCTAACCGTGATGGTCTCTTCTCAGCGGAGTCCGGGAAGTGAACATGGTGTTGGAGTTATGTTTGACGTAGGTTGTTCTAGGATCACTTCTTGATCATAGATTCTCGACCGTGCTTTTGCCTTCTCTTCTCGCTCTCATTTGCGTATGTTAGCCACCAAATATGCTAGTCGCTTGCTGCAGCTCCACATCATACCTTTACCCTTCCTATGAGCTTAAATAGTCTTGATCGCGAGGGTGTGAGATTGCTGAGTCCCCGTGACTCACAAATTCTTCCAAAACCAGCTTGCAGGTGCCGATGATACCGTGCAGGTGACGCAACCGAGCTCAAGGAGGAGCTCGATGAAGATCGTGTTCGTCAAGTTGTTTCCGTTTCCAGTTGATCAGTAGTGGAGCCCAGTTGGGACGATCGGGGATCTGTGTAGCTTTTGGGGTAGTCTTCTTTTATTTTGGGTTCCGTAGTCGGACCTTGATTGTATCTGGTTGATGTAATGCTTTATTCATGTAATTGTGTGAAGTGGAGATTGTAAGCCAACTATGTATCTCTTTCCCTTATGTATTACATGGGTTGTGTGAAGATTACCTCACTTGCGACATTGCTTTCAATGCGGTTATGCCTCTAAGTCGTGCTTCGACACGTGGGAGATATAGCCGCATCGAGGGCGTTACAAGTGTCTTCCTGCCTTCATCTCGTGCAAGGGTGTTCTAGCGCACATCTCCAACAACACAAGATTCATAATGTCTTACCCGAGTATCAGGACCCATTGCTAGTGAGTAAAGGGCATCATCAACTGCCTTCCCATCCTCCCGCATCGTCTTAACCTATGGTTAGAAAATAGACAAGCTGATCATCTTATGTACTCAATATATTAAAAAAACTGACAGTGCACTTCAAAAGCTTAAATGGTTCTTGAACCATTTCGCAAATCCTGCCATAACCAGTTTGTCAATATTTCTTGGATTTTGCGGCAGTAACTCCTCTTTGTAGATGCTGCACAACATAGTGATCGCGTCAAACATCTAAATATATAAGAATGTGCTGCAAGTTTAGTAGATTACGATGTATAAGCTGCAGTACTGCACTTACTTGATATAAGGTACTATCTCAGGATAGTTATTCACACATACCAAACCATTTTGTCCAAATCTTTAGGTTTGTCCTCTTGTCGACTCTTCCCTGTAACTCGAATAGAATAATCGAAAAAATTGAGCCTGGGATTGTCTTCACCCACCTCTTTGCTAAGCTGATCAGCTGTTTCAATGTATTTTGAGCAGAATGTCAACGCTTCTGTAGCAATGTAGGCCTCTGCAATGGAACCCTCAGGTCTAGCTCTATTCCTAACATAGCCCTTGAAAGTGCCTAGCCGCCTTTCAATAGGGTACATCCAGCCATACTGTACTGGACCTCTAAGTAGTGCCTCATCAGGTAGATGAACAACCAAATGCACCATCACATCAAAGAAGGCTGGAGGATATATCTTCTCAAGGTCGCATAGGATAGTTGGTATCTTGTCTCTAAGACGCTCCAAAGCATCTATCCTGATATTCCTACTGCAGAGTTCCCTGAAGAATTGTCCCAACTCTGCAACTGCTCTGTATAAGTGAGAGCCGCCCAATCCTCTAAGGATAACAGGTAAAACCCTTTGAAGTAGGACGTGGCAGTCATGAGTTTTCAACCCTTGTACCTTGTTTCCATCTGCACTGACTCTCTTTTCAGGGTTGGAAGCAAATCCATGTGGGAATCTCACACATGACAGGACCTCGCAGAATTCTTTTATTTTTACCTTGTCCAATACGTACACAGCTGGTGCCATATCCCGTGGTTTACCTTCATCTTGCACCTGCAAATCCTTTCTGATACCCAGGTGTGTTAGATCAATCCTAGATTTTAAGGTATCTTTCGTCTTGCCTTCAATATTAAGAAGTGTGCCGATAATGTTGTCACATATATTTTTCTCGATGTGCATCACATCAAGATTATGCCGCAGATCCAAATCTTTCCAATACTCCAAGTCCCACAAAGTGGACCTACGGGTAAACAATAATCTCTCTTCTACCCTGCCACACTTCCTTTTCCCGCTACCATTACTAGGATGGTTTCCTGGTGTAATATGCGTGACCTTCTCTAGTTCCACTTGCAACTCATCGGCGGTGAGCCTCTTTGGCGCATCACGGTTTTCATGCTTTGCATTGAACACATGTCTTTGGTATTTTCTAGGATGCGGTTTGTCCTTGGCAAGGAAACGGCGGTGTCCAATGTAACAGATCTTGCTAAGTATTGCGTATGACAACGGATTCCTGTCACAGCGAACACATGCATTGTAACCATGTGTCGTTCGCCCTGACATAGTGCCCAAAGCCGGATAATCATGGATGCACCAAATTATAACAGCACGCAAAAAGAAATCAGCTGGTGGGCTGCTATATAGGTCTCGAGTGAGAACACCCTTCCATAGCTGTTGAAGTTCCTCCACAAGAGGCTCCATGAACAAATCAAAATCCTTTCCAGGACTTTTTGGACCTGGGATGAGCAAGGCCATCATGTAGTTTGATTCTTTGGTGTAGACATTTGGAGGCATGTTGTAAGGGATAACAAGCACTGGCCACATGCTATATGTGGCGCTCTAGTGGCCAAATGGGTTAAATCCATCTAAAGCTAAGCCAAGTCTAATGTTTCTCGGGTCAGGAGCAAACTCTTTGTGTTTATCATTGAAGCTTTTCCACTCACTACCATGAGATGGACGGCTCATTACATTCTAATCTATGTACTCCTGGTTCCTAGAATGCCACAGTTCATCCTCTCTTGTTTCAGCATCATGAAACAACCTCTGCAATCTTGGTGTAATTGGAAAATGTCCCAGAACATTATGAGAAATCCTCTTCACAGCATCGCCATCTTTCCATCTTGATGATTTGCATTTCGGGCATTCACTTAAGTTGGCATAATCCTTCTGGAACAGAACACAATTATTCTTACAAACATGGATCATATCATATCCAATTCCAACTACACGAAGGAAATTCTTCATTTTACTGTAGGTGTGTGGCAGCTCAGACGCATCTGGGAAAGATTTGCGGAAAGCAGCCAACATCACATCGAATGATTTGTTGGTTATCTGCTTAGATGTCTTCACCTGAAGAAAGGTGACCGTAGCTGAGAATACTGACAGCTTATTTCCTGGGGTGACAACAACGTTGCATAATTCCAACATGCGGGCCCACCGTTTTTCTTCTGCGGGTGAAAGTTCACAGAATGCACGAGCATTTCATAGCATTGTTTCAATGTTGGTCAAACTCACTGGCTCCGCCACCACCACCACCTCCTCCTCTTCCACCTGAGCATCAGGCAGATCAAGATGGTGATCTGCTGCTTCCACGTAGTCAATAACATTGACGTTCACAGCTTCACCATGATGAACCCACCTAGTATATGTGACCGACATCCCATACAAGTGTAGATGATTTTGCACAGTTGACTGGGGTCTTGTAACTGAATTCATACAACTGCTACACGGGCAGAGCACATCTGATTTCGGACCACCGTACTCAGCTCTGATAAAGTTCGTGAAGTTTTCAACCCCCTCGACATATGCAACGGAGAATCTTCGAGCATAAGTTATCCAAGTCCTGTCCATCTGTTAGACATACAAATTAGTTCTTCTACTAGATATTATAGGAAAAACATATATGCTTTTTTATGAAGTCCAGAAAAAATACCTAGGTCGATGTCTACAGCTATGGCAAGATATTTGGATGAGCAGATCTAAGTAACAAAATATATGTAAAGCTAATTCAGCAAACAGATTTGAGTGCCAAATTATGGCAGGTTGTTTCAGCTGTCAATGAGGCCGAGCACACAACCATCAAACTATTGAAGGCCATCGCAGCAACAAAGATCGAGTATAAAATGGTGTAGAGCTATTTAATATAACAGATTGGCTACTAGACCATGGCAATCTATGTCACAATAAATATATGGCAGGATATTTTAGCAACTAATCAGCCTTGGCATGCCATCTCAGCTAAGCAGATTGAGTGCAGAACAGGGCAAGGAAGCTTCTTAAGCAGAGCATATTGATAGTAAACTACTTCAGCAAACAGTGAGATTAACAACGTCTATCAGCTAACATTCAGCGCTACACCGACATGAACAGGGCCTCAGTCTAGAATGTGTGTACCGTGGGAGAAGCTGACCGCCATACGTCTCCACACGAATGTCGCCAGCGGTGGCGGCGCTGACCACCGTGCGCCTCCACAAGAACGTAGCCAGAGGTGGCAGCGCGGCTAGAGGACGACAGTCTATGAGAGCGTACTGTGGAAGCGAGAGGATCGCCGAACCACGGCGCCGACGTATCGGCGCGGCGGGGAGGGCGGCTTTGGCGGAGCGAATGGAGTGGAGGGGGACAGGGGAGGGGGTTTGGGGAATATTATTGGCTAGTTGGCCGAAGGGCGGTTGAATCGGATTTGGGGGGAATTTTTGGGTGTGTGGGGGGAGGATTTTCGCGCGGTGGGCGGGGGGAGTTTGGCGCATGGTCGGTTTCTCCAAGTGCAGTCCCATGTGTCAGTGAAGAGGCAAGCCGAAGCGCATTCCGTTTGCATGAGCCGTGTGCAGGACCGAACGCGTGTGGGGTGCAATGTGACCGCGACAGGAGTGCTGTGAGTGTACCGCCTTTTTTCCTTTTAAACTAGGTGCTTCGCCCCCTCAAAAAAATACTTGTTGCTTCACGTGATCCATCGATACTACTACTAGTAATCTGGTAATCCCGACTAAAACGGCGTGACTAGGTCTTTTCCCGCGCGATATGCTGGGAGGTTGGCTTAGTTGGGTTTTTTAGGACGAGTAATGCTACACCTACGTAATCCCAGTTACGTAATTAATGTAATGTGAAACGTGTGAGCTGTTGATTGGAGATTGGGGGGAGGGGGGCCCACCACCATGAAAATCAGGGGAGGAGAGAGAGAGAGGCAATTTACGTTAACCCTTTCGTAGGTTCCCGTAGATGTAGAAAGATGTGAAATGCGTGAATGTGTAGTGGACATACTATTGGATTGCCTAAGATAATTTGTGTATGTATAGACCCTATGTGTTTATTTTACTTCGCATGTTAGATTTGTCTCGGTTCAATAAAAAGCAGAGTTGGTGATAATGGTGTGCCTGTCATCCTGCAATATAGGCCGTCCGATCTATATCTAACGGATAGGAAGGAAACTATGACAATTTATCCGCACGCCTCTCCACATATGCAGATAAGGCTTTCCCTCGTTCATCCGTTTCTCCCACAAGATCTTGATCTTCCGTGCAACGCACGGGCATCTTGCTAGTACTGCTACAATATGTATATTATTGTGAAAGTTCATATACCGGCCGAGATTAATGCAAACACGACAGATTTTCATAACATTTTGAACTTTTATAGGACAGAAAAATAAAATAAACCCGACCCTAAACCTATTCTACGGCAACGACCGACGTCCTCCATCTGCGATCTCTATGTACGGGGGCGGGGTTCAAGACCCGTGAAGTGAAGGTGCGGTCTCCGGCGAGGAAGAGTAGAACACGGGATACGGACCGGCCAGTTGGCACACCATGCCCTGCCGCCTCCCATGCCCTACTCATCCTTGGAGGAGTCCCCGACCTCGGCGGTGCCGGACGTTGGACGGTGACAAGTAGGACGCGTGGCTGACGGTGCTCCCGTCGTCGGCCGCCAACGTGGCCACCGCTTGTGTGGTCACGTCCGCGTCCGGCTACACCGCTATTGCGTCGCGAGAGGCGACTTGAGCGAGGGCGGCGACCTCGAGCTTCATCCCGAAGACAAGCTCTCCCGCAGAGCGTTCACACTTGCGGTCATGGCGGATGTGGTGCTAGGTAGGAGGACGATGTGTTATGGTGTGGAGGTTAGCTGGGCGTTGCCGCTTTAAGTAGCGCATTCCGGTGAGGCCAAGCGTCCAGGTGCATCATTAAGTCGCCGGAGTTGGTTCCTCGGGCACCGAGCCTCTTAACGACAACATACGAACGGACGACATGAATGTTGGCAGCTGGTGTCGGCTAGGAACACACCGCGCGACGGTGCAAGGGACGAGGGTTGTGGTGTGCCAGGGTAGTCAACTGCGGTCGTGGCAACGTTGGAGATGCCCTTTGCTCACATGCGATCCTCGCATGTCATTGAAAAAGCAAGACGACCCGGCATGGTCTCAGGTCCAGAGGATGCAGTTGGCCGCGCTACACCACTCCGCGGATGCGTCGCGGCGCCCCGTGCATCCTCGACGAGCCGAGTGTTGGGGTGTGTTTGGATTGTGGCCAAAGTGCACCTTACCAAAATTTTGGTCATGACCCAAATATTGGTCTTTGTTTGGATGGTTGCCATTTTTTTGGCATGCCAATGAACTCTAGCCAACTCTAGTTCATTTTTCTTGCCAATGTTGGCCAAATCATGGGCAACCAATACCTCAACCAAAATTTTGGTCATGACCCAAAGATTGTTCTTTGTTTGGATGGTTGCCATTTCTTTGGCATGCCAATGAACTCTAGCCAACTCTAGTTCATTTTTCTTGCCAATGTCGGCCAAATCATGGGCAACCAATACCTCAACCAAAATTTTGGCTACCCAATGCTTTGATGGGGCAACCTTGGGCACAAACCAAACATACCGTTGGTCGTGCCACAACACTAACGCCACCCTCGGCACACTGAAAATGACCGTGTCTAGCTACGATATGAGCGTGTCGCTCACTGCGGTCGCCGTTTCCAGAGGCGGTGCTGGAGCTGCGCCCCGTTGTTGGCCCCAACGACCCACATGAACGGTTGTCGGTGGCGAGGAGGTCATGGGCCAGCTCTTCCATTGGACTACTCTGCGCTACGTCGTCCCGACGGGTGTGCCCACATGTCGGTTTCCCTGTTTTCCCGGTCATATTCGAGCGTCAGTGCTCCGCGTTGCGCATTAGGCCTTTCACTATGTAGGCCAAGCGAGACAACTTATTGTTTATTTGAGCCTTTCAAGTATAATCATGTGGCGTTTGCTTATTTCTCATTCCTTTCCAACCCTCTTCTCCATCGATCATGTCGCCCTCCAGTCGAGTCCATCCTCCCGCATGCCTCATTTGAACATTCCGCCGAGTATCATTCGCATGTACCCACCCTAGTCCTCTTTCAATAGATCTCCGGACCCCGAGATGAAATCGAGAGGGAACGAGTGGGGGCACGTGATACCTAAGGCGGATTCAAAATTTTGAACCGGTGATCATAGCATCCGCAAATCATATATAAAGGGTATTCAATGTTCGGTTTGTTTTTGAACGTACAATATACTCCCTCCTATCCTTTCTAGTTTACATATAAGTTTTATGTGTAGTCAAAGTATCTCTACTTTGATAAAAAAAGGTATCAACATTCAACAACGCCCAATCAATATTGTTAGATTTGTACATACTCCTAGATTTGTACTCGAGATGGTTTCCAGTTTGACTATTGACAAGATTAATAGTACATGAGATGTATAATGTGAAAATTATATCATTGGAAACTCCTTTCACATATGAATTTGACCGTATGCTTTGTGTAAATTGCATGTCATATATTATTACTCTAACATTTGGTCAAAGTTAGCCTCGAAAAACGCATTAGACCCTGTATGCTTTGTGTAAGTTGCATGTCATATATTATTACTCTAACATTTGTGTCAATTGCATGTCATATGTTATTACTCTAACATTTGGTCAAAGTAGTATAGTGTAAGTGGATCCTCCGACGTAGGTATCCCTGCCTTACCCTCCCTTTCAGTCACTTACCGGCGGACCCCATGCTTGCTAGGCCCCGCATGTCAGTTACTCAATGGGTTCGGCCACGTCAGGGGATCCTCATCCTTAGTATACTCCCTCTGTTTTTATTTACTCCGCATAAAACGGAGGGAGTGGTGGTATAATAAATGACGCGGGCGGGGGAGGGGGAGGGACGTCGGTTTGCTCTCAACTGCGGTCCCACAAGCGAGCAAAAACGCAAGACGAAGCATGTTCCATTCGGTGAGCGACGTGGAGGGTCCAGCGTGCCGGGCTGCAACGCGAACGCGACAAGAGCGATGTACAGTCAAAACCGATTGACCGGTCGTCACCGGAACCACTATTCACACAAGAACCCTCGCTGCTCGGCCTACGCCAGCCACTGCCCTAAAACCACACCAAATCTCCAGCACATTCCCCCACCTTTCGATCCCCTAGCCCGCATCAAGCGTCCCCTAGTTCGCCGGAAAGACATGGTACGCCGCAAGATCACTTACTACAAGATGCTGACGCCGGAGCGCCGCGCAGAAATCGCGGCGGCGGTCGGCGCCATAGACCTCCGTTCCCAAGCTCACTTTGCGGCGGGCCAATCCCCGAGTTCTCCGGAGCCAAGCTACAAGGAGGAGGAAGCCGATCCAATGTTCATGGCGGAGGTCGCGGCGCAGAAGGCCCCCGATGGGTATGATACGATGGACGTCGACTTCGTGCCGGCGTCCGAGTCCCCCATGGTGCAGGTGGACCAGCGGTTCAACATGGTGATACTAAAGGAGGACAGGGAGGCAGAGGCTCAACTCGACGCGGAGCGCGCACATGCCGCTGCCATCGAGGCTCTCCTGCAGGCGGAACCGGATGTCGTGGATATGAACCGGGCGGCGGAGGCTCAACTTGAGGCGGAGCACGCGGATGCCGCTGCCATCGAGGCCCTCCTGCAGGCGGAACCGGACGTCCTGGACTTGAACCAGGCGGCGGAGGCTCGACTCGACCCAGAGCGCGCGGATGCCGCTCTCATCGACGCCCTCCTGCAGGCAGAACCGGACGTCCTGGACTTGAACCGGGCGGCGGAGGCTCGACTCGACGCGGAGCGCGCGGATGCCGCTGCCATCGAGGCCCTCCTGCAGGCGGAACCGGACGTCGTCGACTTGAACCGGGCTGTGCTCTCATCCGTGCAGAGCGCCCGCACGCTCCACTTGAACGAGTAGCTGGAGGCCGAGGACAACCATGGTGCGGAGACACACGTCGGCAGCGACGGCTGGTTCGCGCCGGCAGCCAAAGACGACGAGGCCATCTCTTTCCACGAGCAGTGATAGTTTTTCTTTATGTTGTTGTTTTTATGGATCTTTTGCTGTGTAAAAGCATATATTTGTTATGCAAGTCGCTTGACTTGGGTCAGCCTACCATTTCAGGCGGTTGGATGAATATCCTACGTCTCCTAACCCTTCTTTCCTTCTTCCTCACCTCTTCTTCTTCCCCAACAGACCACCGCACGGGACGTACGGATACTCCCCAACATGCGGTTGGATAAACATACTCTATGAACGAAAATTATGTGCCAGCGATAGGATGGCTGAGTTTGGTTTGTTCACATGCGACATCACATGTCAGTGAGGGTGCGTTCCCTTGGTTGGGTTTGCGGCATGCAGGAGCGACTGTGTGAGGGTGCGGTGCGACCGCGGCGTGCAGGAGCGACCGTGTGAGGGTGCGGTGCGACCACGACAGCCGTGCGCAAGTGTACCTCCTTCTCATTTTGAAAAATTTAGGCAAGCTTGGCAAAAATGTGTGGCGAAGTTTGGCAATGCAAGGTCTAGACCCAAACAGGATAAGTACATACGTACTAGGAGTACTAGTATTAAAAAAGAAAGGCGGGGTTTTCCTTCGTGGGATTTAATCGATACAAATCCTTGTTTCACGTGTCAATTAATGCGTATTTTTTCTCCAAAGACCAAAGAGCTAACCATCTCACTCCTCATTGCTTTATTAATGCAGCGCCATGCAAACCAACCTTCTCACTTCCGCATGCATGCATGTCGTCTCTCTCTCCCTTGTCCATCTCTCTGCACGCATGCGCCTCTCGCTGTCTCTCCTGTTTCTGCATGCAAGCAGCTCTCTCTGCCTTGGGAAGATGCGAAGCACATGGGAAAGAGAGATGGGATTACTGCAGGCACGCATGCGGTGGAAAGGGATGGAGGGACCGGTTGGAAAGAGCAGCGAAAAAATGCCAATGCGCAGAGCATTGCGGGGAAAACGAAATTTTCTTAGACGCAGACAAAAAAGGACTGGAGGGAGTACTACTAGGAGTACTAGTGCGGTGAGATGGTTTCTCGAAGAAGACGATGGAGAAGCGGAGTCAGCGAAGAGTGAAATGATGCTTGCTTCGTCCGTGCTTTTGTGATTTGACGCCTCACTGCTTTGTGATTTGTGATAGAAGGGACAGGGGAGTATACTTTGTGCTCTATACTGTACTACATGCGTCCAAGCATGGGAGAAAGAGGAGAGACGTTGCATTTTTCTATTCCTTCAATCAATCAATCAGGGAGCTTCAGTTCCATCCTTTTGGCTTTGGCAACACCGTCCACAATGGTTCCCACGATGCCAAAAGCTATTTTCACATTTGGCTACACATTGTGGATGCCCTTAACCGTACCACTTGGTTTTGCTCCTGTGTGCTATCTATACAAATCTCAATTATATTGATCTAAAAAATTATAGAATCAAGATTAGTAAAAAGGAGGTGATTTTGCCGCGTGGATGGCGGGGGAGGTTTCTTATTTGAGCAATGCTACATCCACGTAATGGTTTATGTAAAGTTACAAACTGATGTGATGTGGGACTATTTGATTGGATTAAAGGAGAGGATTAGGCCCACCCCACCTGAAAATCAGGGGGGCATATATAGATTAGATGGAAAGTATACGTAGCAGCTACGTAGCCCTTTGTAAGTCTAGGATTAGGCTTCTTATTTTCGGAGGACGTTGTCCTCGCGGTTTGCTAACATGCGGCCCCATGTGTCAGTGCTTTACCAAGCCGATTCGCGTCCCACATGAGGCAGAACAACGGTAGAAGCAACATGTGGTTAAGTTGAAGAAGATGAGGGAGAAGCGGATTCAGCAAGGAGTGAAATGATGGTTGCTTCGTCCCTCCAACTTAACTGCAGGAAAGGTGCAGCTTTGTGATTTGACGCCTCATTGCTCATTACTACGCTGGCGCGATAACTGGGGTGCTTCACCCCGGCCCCTCTGCACTGTATTCCGGTATGGCACGTGGACCCGGTAGCTTGATGTCCCACGTGTCGGCGAAAGGGACTAGAAGATTTATGAAAGCGAGCGCTCCACTCTTACGACGGAGGAGTAGATGACACGACGGCCTAGTGAACTATCACTTGTACTGTATAGTACTATAGTTTTGCTGTTTCGCACGATCCATCAATACAAACCCGATTAAACAGGAAAGGGTGGGATTTTTCCCGCGCGGTAGATGATACTGGCCATACATTTCAAAGGCAATTTTAATGTATGCAAACTAAATAATTATAAGTAACAATATGATATCTAGTAAAACTAAAAACACATATGACTTATTGTGTTAGAGTGTAGTAGTAGTGCTGTATTGCATAGTTGTTAGATGTAACAAGCGAGAACATGTAGAGATGTAGTTTTGGAGGGCCTACAGAGAGAAAAGCATAATACGGTCACTGAACTTCAGAATAAGCTGATTACGGTCACTATATACGTTTTGCGGTGATTAGGCCACTTGCTCACAGTTCAGCATCGGATTACACTCTGTTGACCGGCCAAATAGTCTGCGTGGCGCCATGTTGACTAGTTAAATTGACCATGTTCCTTGTGGGTCCCACCTGTCAGTTCGCATAGGCAAAAGGTCAGATAAACACAAATTTATGCAGGCGCGACAAGGCTCCAACCCGTGCGCGGGAATCACCTGGTTGTGTATGTGTCTGTCAGGGCTTGATGTGTGCGCATGCACGTGTAGGTTGAGCACTTGAGCGTGAGAGTGTGTGTTGGTCGTGTGGTGTACTGGTGTGTGCATGCATGCGTGCATGCGTGTGTGTGTGTGAGTGTTGCGTGCGTGCATGTGAGTGTTGTGTGCGTGCGTGGCTGCGTGTGTACGTGTGACTGTTGCGTGCGTGCGTGGGTGCATGTGTTTGTGTGAGTGTTGCGTGGATGCAGTTCGTGTGCATGCGTGCGTGTGTGTATAATCACCACACCAGCTCCTGTGTGTTAAAACAGGCGGCTCAGCATACCAATACAAGGCCACCTTATCCGCTGTGCCCGCGGTCATGACTTCGAACCACCGTCCAAATATTTTTTGTCGTTTGTTTTCATTCTTACTAGCAAGATGCCCGTGCGTTGCACGTAACATCAAGATGCATTTGTATGACTTGTTTATCTTGTGAGAGAAAAGGATGAATGAGGGAAGGCCTTATTTGCAAATGTGGAGAGGTGTGTGGGTACCTTTTTGCAAAATTGCCATAGTTTCTTTCCTATCTGTCAGATATAAATCGGACGGCCTATATTGCAGGATGGAAGGCACACCATCATCACCAACTCTGTTTTTTATAAGAGTGTATTTTATGTATTTTATAAGAGTATAGATGTAGAGTAGATACAAGTCGACAGGTGGGCACGATGGTAGTGAGATAATGTGATGCAACACTAGAGGTGCCACGTGGAGCATTTAACTGGCCAACTAGTCATGTCATGAGCAAATACAGAGTTGTACGATGAGTCCGTGACTGTATAATAACCACTAAATGTAAATGGTGACCGTAATGAGTGGATTCTGAAGTCCAATGTACGTATCATGCTTTCGCTTCAAATACAATGATCATCATTGCATATATCGCGAGAGAAATATGAAACAAGCGTGAATTTTTTGGGGGCTTACTTTTAGAGGACCTGGAGATAGTTTTGTGTGCATACGTGAAAGGGGCGTACAGGGGGGTATGCGATGGAGAGAGAGATGCTCTTCATTTCTCTTTATTATGACTAACTTTGTATATAGTATAAAAATATACAAATTCACAGTGCGGAATAAATATCATTGTGGGCACCATGCAATGCAAATTAGCGTTCGTACTCCTCCATATAACTTTGTAATGTTGTATATATGTAGAAACTCTAAAATATTTTTTTGGCCACACTTTATTCAAAAGGAATGTTGTATGCGAAATAAACGTGAAGAGAGGGCTTTTTAGATCAACGGGGTACGTGATGTAACATGTGTGAATGTGTAGTTGATGCATTTGGCGGGGCCTAGAGAGGTATGTGTGTGTATTATGTATTCGAGAGAGGCATGGATAGAGGGGCCGACCGGGGGGCGTGGGAGAGATAGCCCGAGAAATGAGAGTGGTCTAGAGAGAGAGAGACGAATATGACATCACGACAAGAGATTCCATTCCCTTGAGTGTGTATATGCAAGGGGGAGGAAATAGAGGCACCAGGAGAAATTTTCTGTGTGTGTGGTGTTTGTGTTGGTATGTGTGGGTGTGAGAAGATAATGAGACATGGGGGCAGAGGGTGTGTCATCACGTGAGGTCCAGTGGGTCGAGGTGAGGCCATTCGTTCGGTTCCGTCCTGCGCCACATTGGTCGACCCGTGACACATTTAGGAAGACCCATGGATGACTAGTCGTACAAGACAAAGATAGTAGAATTGTGAAGGACTCTGTGTCCACTGACAAAGCCGGCTAGGATTTGTAACCCTAGGTTCTCGGACTAAGGTAACCCCTTTATCTCTGATATTACTATTCACCCAACCTAACTTTAAGGGGCATCCTACAGAATGCTCTGCTAGAATCATACTCTCTGATTAGGAAGAGAGGTGTGAGACAATGCGTGAGAGACCGGCGTAAAGATAATGTGCATACATGAGACATGTAGGCAGGTCCATGTATATAGAAAGGGTCGATGAGGATTGTGCGTGTGTATGTTTGCGAGAGGAAGAGTGCTTGTGATAAAGGTTAGTGGAAACAGTTGTAAATGGTTACGAGAGGGAGGGAGGGTTATATCTTGAGCATGTGTGCGAGAAAGACACCTCGGGAGAGAGTGTGTGAGCATGTGTGAGAGACCACCGATGGAGAGTGAAACTACACGTAAAAGACTGCTCTACACATTGATTAAAGATATAAATTGTATCCAAATATTAGGATGGGATCATGATATTTGCAATTCGCGTAAGGAGCGGTCGTTGATCCATCAGACATCTAGATTCTATCGAATTTGAGCATGTCTATGTTATTATTCGACACAATTGATCCACATAGTTAGTATTTTGAACTCCAGACAATGCATCGCTTTAGCAATCGAATATAAACGTGAGTATAGTCATGTTGTGTGTGTAAAGCACATTATACATACGAAAGTTACACAATGGACATTATAAATAGCTACCTATGAACTAGCATACATTTGAATTCAACTTAAGGTGGTTTAAAAAAATCGAATTCAACATGAAGTCCATTCAATTATTTGAATTTGATATCATGGCATTTGTAAACCATACCTAAATTATGTGGGCACCAATCTTTGCTCTGATTTTGTACATAATAGCATATGTAGTCGTGTAAAAAATAGATTCAAATTTAGCTCCTCCATTCCAAAATAATCGTAGTTATAGGATTTTCAAGTGTCAAAATTTCAAAAAGAAGCGGATAATTTAATGAGGTTTTCAAACATACAAGGTCAAATATAACGTTGTCTATTTAAGTCAATCCTAATAGTTCAAGAGTACTCTAAACATGAATGCTTGTGTTTCAAAATGTCGAACAAAGCGCCAAAAGAGCCTCTACTCGCCCGAAACCGCGTGAGACCAATGTTTGGTAGTACAAGGAAATTACTTTTCTAATAACTCCGACCCGTGAAACCTATGGGCCCGACGTCCAAAGGTCTAAACCAGGGTAGGTTTGTAGCTTCATCTAGACGCCACGCAACCGCATCCAAAAAACATTCATACACAATGGCCGCCTAAGCACACATGCGCGCAGCTGAAATCACTCCTGCCCACTATTTGGGAGACCTGGGATTACCATCGTACCCCCGACCCGCAGTAGGTCCGAAATTTAAGAGGGGGGCAAAGTTTGTACTTTTCCCAAATTTCAAACAAGCGCATCCCATCTTCTGTTCAAAAAAGCCAAAAACAAGCGCGTCCCAGACCGAACATGGTTCCCCCACCCACCCGATTCCCCATTCGTACTCCATGGGCGCCAAAACTACCTCTCCACCAGCCGTGAAACCCCAACGTCCTCCGTCCGCCACCCCATCCCACCCATCAACCGCCGCCCTCCTCCATCACGCCGGAGCCGATACCCCGACGTCGTCGTCCACCGCAACCTCAACCGCAACGCCCTCCACGGCTAGTAGTTGAAGCCGAGGCCGAGCCGTCCGTACCCGAGCCAGTTCAACCATGCCGTCCTGCGCCTTACCGCTGCCGCTCCAACCTCGCCACCCTCCACCGCACCAGAGTTGTTCCTGCTACACCGTCCTTAGCCGCCTCGGATCTGCTTTGTTGGGGAACGTAGTAATTTCAAAAAATTTGCTACGCACACGCAAGATCGTGATGATGCATAGCAACGAGAGGGGAGAGTGTGATCTACGTACCCTTGTAGACCGACAGCGGAAGCGTTACAACAACGCGGTTGATGTAGTCGTACGTCTTCACGGCCCGATCGATCAAGCACCGAAACTACGACACCTCCGAGTTCTAGCACATGTTCAGCTCGATGACGATCCCCGGACTCCGATCCAGCAAATTGTCGGGGAAGAGTTCCGTCAGCATGACAGCGTGGTGACGATCTTGATGTTCAACTGTCGCAGGGCTTCGCCTAAGCACCACTACAATATTATCGAGGAGTATGGTGGAAGGGGGCACCGCACACGGCTAAGAAAATGATCACGAGGATCAACTTGTGTGTGTAGGGGTGCCCCTGCCCCCGTATATAAAGGAGCAAGGGGAGGAGGCCGGCCAGCCCTATGGCGCGCCAAGGAGGAGGAGTCCTCCTCCTAGTAGGAGTAGGACTCCCCTCTTTCCTACTCATACTAGGAGGGGGAAAGGAAGGGGGAGAGGGAGAAGGAAAGGGGGGCGCCGCCCCCCTCTCCTAGTCCAATTCGGACCAGAGGGGGAGGGGGCACGCGGCCCACCCTGGCCGCCCCTCTCTCTCTCCACTAGGGCCCATAAGGCCCATTACTTCTCCCGGGGGGTTCCGGTAACCCTCCGGCACTCCGGTTTTCTCCGAAATCACCCGGAACACTTTCGGTGTCCGAATATAGCCGTCCAATATATCAATCTTTATGTCTCGACCATTTCGAGACTCCTTGTCATGTCCGTGATCACATCCGGGACTCCGAACTAACTTCGGTACATCAAAACTCATAAACTCATAATATAAATGTCATCGAAACCTTAAGCATGCGGACCCTACGGGTTCGAGAATAATGTAGACATGACCGAGACATGTCTCCGGTCAATAACCAATAGTGGAACCTAGATGCTCATATTGGCTCCCACATAATCTACGAAGATCTTTATCGGTCAGACCGCATAACAACATACGTTGTTCCCTTTGTCATCGGTATGTTACTTGCCCGAGATTCGATCGTCGGTATCTCAATACCTAGTTCAATCTCATTACCGGCAAGTCTCTTTACTCGTTTCGTAATACATCATCTCGCAACTAACTCATTAGTTGCAATGCTTGCAAGGCTTATGTGATGTGCATTACCGAGAGGGCCCAGAGATACCTCTCCGACAATCGAAGTGACAAATCCTAATCTCGAAATACGCCAACCCAACATTTACCTTTGGAGACACCTGTAGAGCTCCTTTATAATCACCCAGTTACATTGTGACATTTGGTAGCACACAAAGTGTTCCTATGGAAAACGGGAGTTGCATAATCTCATAGTCATAGGAACATGTATAAGTCATGAAGAAAGCAATAGCAACATACTAAACGATTGGGTGCTAAGCTAATGGAATGGGTCATGTCAATCACATCATTCTCCTAATGATGTGATCCCGTTAATCAAATGACAACACATGTCTATGGTTAGGAAACATAACCATCTTTGATTAACGAGCTAGTCAAGTAGAGGCATACTAGTGACGTTTAGTTTGTCTATGTATTCACACAAGTATTATGTTTCCGGATATCTAGCATGAATAATAAACATTTATCATGATATAAGGAAATAAAATAATAACATTATTATTGCCTCTAGGGCATATTTCCTTCAGTCTCCCACTTGCACTAGAGTCAATAATCTAGATTACACAGTAATGATTCTAACACCCATGGAGCTTTGGTGTTGATCATGTTTTGCTCGTGGAAGAGGCTTAGTCAATGGGTCTGCAACATTCAGACCCGTATGTATCTTGCAAATCTCTATGTCTCCCACCTGGACTAGATCCCGGATGGAATTGAAGTGTCTCTTGATGTGCTTGGTTCTCTTGTGAAATCTGGATTGCTTTGCCAAGGCAATTGCACCAGTATTGTCACAAAAGATTTTCATTGGACCCGATGCACTAGGTATGACACCTAGATCGGATATGAACTCCTTCATCCAGACACCTTCGTTTGCTACTTCCGAAGCTTCACATGTAGATCCCGCCACAAAGCTTTGTTTAGAACTGCACCAACTGGCAGCTCCACCGTTTAATGTAAACACGTATCCGGTTTGCGATTTAGAATCGTCTGGATCAGTGTCAAAGCTTGCATCAACGTAACCATTTACGATGAGCTCTTTGTCACCTCCATATATGAGAAACATATCCTTAGTCCTTTTCAGGTATTTCAGGATGTTCTTGACCGCTGTCCAGTGATCCACTCCTGGATTACTTTGGTACCTCCCTACTAGACTTATAGCAAGACACACATCAGGTCTGGTACACAGCATTGCATACATGATAGAGCCTATGGCTGAAGCATAGGGAACGTCTTTCATTTTCTCTCTATCTTCTGCATTAGTCGGGCATTGAGTCTTACTCAATTTCACACCTTGTAACACAGGCAAGAATCCTTTCTTTGCTTGATCCATTTTGAACTTCTTCAAAACTTTGTCAAGGTATGTGCTTTGTGAAAGTCCAATTAAGCGTCTTGATCTATCTTTATAGATCTTAATGCCCAATATGTAAGCAACTTCACCGAGGTCTTTCATTCAAAAACTCTTATTCAAGTATCCCTTTATGCTATCCAGAAATTCTATATCATTTCCGATTAGTAATATGTCATCTACATATAATATCAGAAATGCTACAGAGCTCCCACTCACTTTCTTGTAAATACAGGCTTCTCCAAAAGTCTGTACAAAACCAAATGCTTTGATCACACTATCAAAGCGTTTATTCCAACTCCGAGAGGCTTGCACCAGTCCATAAATGGATCGCTGGAGCTTGCACACTTTGTTAGCTCCCTTTGGATCGACAAAACCTTCCGGCTGCATCATATACAACTCTTCTTCTAGAAATCCATTCAGGAATGCAGCTTTGACATCCATCTGCCAAATTTCATAATCATAAAATGCGGTAATTGCTAACATTATTCGGACAGACTTAAGCATCACTACGGGAGAGAAGGTCTCATCGTAGTCAATCCCTTGAACTTGTCGAAAACGTTTTGCGACAAGTCGAGCTTTCTAGACAGTAACATTACCGTTAGCGTCGGTCTTCTTCTTGAAGATCCATTTATTCTCAATTGCTTGCCGATCATTGGGCAAGTCTACCAAAGTCCATACTTTGTTCTCATACATGGATCCCATCTCAGATTTCATGGCTTCAAGCCATTTTGCGGAATCTGGGCTCACCATCGCTTCTTCATAGTTCGTAGGTTCATCATGATCTAGTAGCATGACTTCCAGAACAGGATTACCATACCACTCTGGTGCGGATCTTACTCTGGTTGATCTACGAGGTTCAGTAGTATCTTGTTCTGAAGTTTCATGATCATCATCATTAGCTTCCTCACTAATTGGTGTAGGTGTCACAGAAACTGGTTTCTGTGATGTACTACTTTCCAATAAGGGAGCAGGTACAGTTACCTCATCAAGTTCTACTTTCCTCTCACTCACTTCTTTCGAGAGAAACTCCTTATCTAGAAAGTTTCCGAATTTAGCAACAAAAGTCTTGCCTTCGGATCTGTGATAGAAGGTGTATCCAATAGTTTCCTTTGGATATCCTATGAAGACACATTTCTCCGATTTGGGTTCGAGCTTATCAGGTTGAAACTTTTTCACATAATCATCGCAGCCCCAAACTTTCAGAAACGACAACTTTGGTTTCTTGCCAAACCACAATTAATAAGGCGTCGTCTCGATGGATTTTGATGGTGCCCTATTTAACGTGAATGCGACCGTCTCTAGAGCATAACCCCAAAACGATAGCAGTAAATCAGTAAGAGACATCATAGATCGCACCATATCAAGTAAAGTACGATTACGACGTTCGGACACACCATTACGTTGTGGTGTTCCGGGTGGCGTGAGTTGCGAAACTATTCCGCATTATTTCAAATGTACACCAAACTCGTAACTCAAATATTCTCCTCCACGATTAGATCGTAGGAATTTTATTTTCTTGTTATGATGATTTTCAACTTCACTCTGAAATTCTTTGAACTTTTCAAACGTTTCAGACTTATATTTCATAAAGTAGATATACCCATATCTGCTTAAGTCATCTGTGAAGGTGAGAAAATAACGATATCCGCCACGAGCCTCAACATTCATCGGACCACATACATGTGTATGTATGATTTCCAACAAATCTGTTGCTCTCTTCATAGTACCGGAGAACAGTGTTTTTGTCATCTTACCCATAAGGCACGGTTCACAAGTACCAAGTGATTCATAATCAAGTGGTTCCGAAAGTCCATCAGTATGGAGTTTCTTCATATGCTTTATACCGATATGACCTAAACGGAAGTGCCACAAATAAGTTGCACTATCATTATCAACTCTGCATCTTTTGGCTTCAACATTATGAATATGTGTGTCACTACTATCGAGATTTAATAAGAATAGACCATTCTTCATGGGTGCATGACCATAAAAGATTTTACTCATATAAATAGAACAACCATTATTCTCTGATTTAAATGAATAATCGTTTCACATCAAACAAGATCCAGATATAATGTTCATGCTCAACGCTGGCTCCAAATAACAATTATTTAGGTCTAATACTAATCCCAAAGGTAGATGTAGAGGTAGCGTGCCGACCGCGATCACATCGACTTTGGAACCATTTCCCACGCACATCGTCACCTCGTCCTTAGCCAGTCTTCGCTTAATCCATAGTCCCTGTTTCGAGTTGCAAATGTTAGCAACCGAACCAGTATCAAATACCCAGGTGCTACTGCGAGCATTAGTAAGGTACACATCAATAACATGTATATCGCATATACCTTTGTTCACCTTGCCATCCTTCTTATCCGCCAAATACTTGGGGCAGTTCCGCTTCCAGTGACCAGTCTGCTTGCAGTAGAAGCACTCTGTTTCAGGCTTAGGTCCAGGTTTGGGTTTCTTCTCTTGAGGAGCAACTTGCTTGCTGTTCTTTTTGAAGTTCCCCTTCTTCTTCCCTTTGCCCTTTTTCTTGAAACTAGTGGTCTTGTTGACCATCAACACTTGATGCTCCTTCTTGATTTCTACCTCCGCAGCTTTCAACATTGTGAAGAGCTCGGGAATAGTCTTATTCATCCCTTGCATATTATAGTTCATCACGAAGCTCTTGTAGCTTGGTGGTAGTGATTGGAGAATTCTGTCAATGACGCAATCATCTGGAAGATTAACTCCCAATTGAATCAAGTGATTATTATACCCACACATTTTGAGTATATGTTCACTAACAGAACTGTTCTCCTCCATCTTGCAGCTATAGAACTTATTGGAGACTTCATATCTCTCAATCCGGGCATTTGCTTGAAATATTAACTTCAACTCCTGGAACATCTCATATGCTCCATGACGTTCAAAACATCGTTGAAGTCCTGATTCTAAGCCGTAAAGCATGGCACACTGAACTATCGAGTAGTCATCAGCTTTGCTCTGCCAGACGTTCATAACATCTGGTGTTGCTCCAGCAGCAGGCCTGGCACCCAGCGGTGCTTCCAGGACGTAATTCTTCTGTGCAGCAATGAGGATAATCCTGAAGTTACGGACCTAGTCCGTGTAATTGCTACCATCATCTTTCAACTTTGCTTTCTCAAGGAATGCATTAAAATTCAATGGAACAACAGCACAGGCCATCTATCAACAATCAACATAAACAAGAAAGATACTATCAGGTACTAAGTTCATGATAAATTTAAGTTCAATTAATCATATTACTAAAGAACTCCCACTTAGACAGACATCCCTCTAGTCCTCTAAGTGATCACGTGATCCAAATCAACTAAACCATGTCCGATCATCACGTGAGATGGAGTAGTTTCATTGGTGAACATCACTATGTTGATCATATCTACTATATGATTCACGCTCGACCTTTCGGTCTCCGTGTTCCGAGGCCATATCTGTATATGCTTGGCTCGTCAAGTATAACCTGAGTATTCTGCGCGTGCAACTGTTTTGCACCCGTTGTATGCCTATCACACCCGATCATCACGTGGTGTCTCAGCACGAAGAACATTCGCAGCGGTGCATACTCAGGGAGAACACTTCTTGATAATTAGTGAGAGATCATCTTAAAATGCTACCGTCAATCAAAGCAAGATAAGATGCATAAAAGATAAACATCACATGCAATCAATATAAGTGATATGATATGGCCATCATCATCTTGTGCTTGTGATCTCCATCTTTGAAGCACCATCATGATCACCATCGTCATCAGTGTGACACCTTGATAACCATCGTAGCATCGTTGTCGTCACGCTAATCTTATGCTTCCACGACTATCGCTACCGCTTAGTGATAAAGTAAAGCATTACAGCGCAATTGCATTGCATACTATAAAGCGACAACCATATGGCTCTGCCAGTTGCCGATAACTTGGTTACAAAACATGATCATCTCATACAATAAAATTTAGCATCATGTCTTGACCATATCACATCACAACATGCCCTGCAAAAACAAGTTAGACGTTCTCTACTTTGTTGTTGCAAGTTTTACGTGGCTGCTACGGGCTTTAAGCAAGAACAAATCTTACCTACGCATCAAAACCACAACGATAGTTTGTCAAGTTGGTGTTGTTTTAACCTTCGCAAGGACAGGGCGTAGCCACACTCGGTCCAACTAAAGTTGGAGAAACTGACACCCGCCAGCCACATGTGTGCAAAGCACGTCGGTAGAACCAGTCTCGCGTAAGCGTACGCGTAATGTCGGTCCGGGCCGCTTCATCCAACAATACCGCCGAACCAAAGTATGACATGCTGGTAAGCAGTATGACTTATATCTCCCACAACTCACTTGTGTTCTACTCGTGCACAACATCAACACATAAAACCTAGGCTCAGATGCCACTGTTGGGGAATGTAGTAATTTCAAAAAAATTCCTACGCACACGCAAGATCATGATGATGCATGGCAACGAGAGGGGAGAGTGTGATCTATGTACCCTTGTAGACCGACAGCGGAAGCATTATGACAATGCGGTTGATGTAGTCGTACGTCTTCACGGCCCGATCGATCAAGCACCGAAACTACGGCACCTCCGAGTTCTAGCACACGTTTAGCTCGATGACGATCCCCGGACTCCGATCCAGCAAAGTGTCGGGGAAGAGTTCCTTAAGCACGATGGCGTGGTGATGATCTTGATGTTCAACTGTCGCAGGGCTTCGCCTAAGCACCACTACAACATTATCGAGGAGTATGGTGGAAGGGGGCACCGCACACGGCTAAGAAAATGATCACGAGGATCAACTTGTGTGTCTAGGGGTGCCCCCTGCCCCCGTATATAAAGGAGCAAGGGGAGGAGGCTGACCGGCCCTAGGGCGCGCCAAGGAGGAGGAGTCCTCCTCCTAGTAGGAGTAGGACTCCCCTCTTTCCTACTCCTACTAGGAGGGGGAAAGGAAGGGGGAGAGGGAGAAGGAAAGGGCCCCCCCCCCTCTCCAAGTCCAATTCGGACCAGAGGGGGAGGGGGTGCGCGGCCCACCCTGGCCGCCCCTCTCTCTCCACTAGGGCCCATAAGGCCCATTACTTCTCCCGGGGGGGGGGTTCCGGTAACCCTCCGACACTCCGGTTTTCTCCGAAATCACCCGGAACACTTTCGGTGTCCGAATATAGCCGTCCAATATATCAATCTTTATGTCTCGACCATTTTGAGACTCCTCGCCATGTCCATGATCACATCCGGGACTCCGAACTAACTTCGGTACATCAAAACTCATAAACTCATAATATAAATGTCATCGAAACCTTAAGCGTGCAGACCCTATGGGTTCGAGAACAATGTAGACATGACCGAGACATGTCTCCGGTCAATAACCAATAGCGGAACCTGGAGGCTCATATTGGATCCCACATATTCTATGAAGATCTTTATCGGTCAGACCGCATAACAACATACGTTGTTCCCTTTGTCATCGGTATGTTACTTGCCCGAGATTCGATCGTCGGTATCTCAATACCTAGTTCAATCTCGTTACCGGCAAGTCTCTTTACTCGTTTCGTAATACATCATCTCACAACTAACTCATTAGTTGCAATGCTTTCAAGGCTCATGTGACGTGCATTACCGAGAGGGCCCAGAGATACCTCTCCGACAATCGGAGTGACAAATCCTAATCTCGAAATACGCCAACCCAACATTTACCTTTGGAGACACCTGTAGAGCTCCTCTATAATCACCCAGTTACGTTGTGACGTTTGGTAGCACACAAAGTGTTCCTCCGACAAACGGGAGTTGCATAATCTCATAGTCATAGGAACATGTATAAGTCATGAAGAAAGCAATAGCAACATACTAAACGATCGGGTGCTAAGCTAATGGAATGGGTCATGTCAATCACATCATTCTCCTAATGATGTGATCCCGTTAATCAAATGACAACACATGTCTATGGTTAGGAAACATAACCATCTTTGATTAACGAGCTAGTCAAGTAGAGGCATACTAGTGACGTTTAGTTTGTCTATGTATTCACACAAGTATTATGTTTCCGGATAATACAATTCTAGCATGAATAATAAACATTTATCATGATATAAGGAAATAAAATAATAACATTATTTTTGCCTCTAGGGCATATTTCCTTCATGCTTCCCCTCCGCCGACATACGGCCACGGCAACACAGTCAACAATTTGGCCATGGGTTCGTCCAAGCCTGCACCCTCCAGAACATCGGTTTCCCCGGTAAAAAGAAGAAGATCAGCGCGACATGTGGAGGTGACCACACCGGCAACCGAAAAAGGTACTCCTCTTCCCTTATTCGTGCATATCTTATGTCTCTGCTTGAACGGTATTCATCCCACATAAGACACTAGTTGATACTAGATGTTCCTAGTAACTCGCGATGCACAAGGTTTCTCCTCATATACTATTTCACCTTAGCTAGAGGTCGTCGCCCCCCTAAATTTCAATTTCTGGCCAGTTGATTCCCAATTAACGGAAGCATTCCCCGGCGTAACAGGCGCTAGTACGCCTCTTACGCCGGGGAATCAGCGCCTTGGTGTTTATCTTAGGGGCGTGTGCGGCCTAGAGCTACTGGCGCCCGATCTGGAGGTTGGCCGGGATTAAAGGGATGGCCTAGGGGCGCTGCCAAGCACGGCGGTGGTGTGAGGTCGATGGGAGGGCGGGGAGACGGAGGCAGGGGTTTGGGCCGGTGGTTGCTGGCGGTTCGAGAAAGATCGTCAACAGTGACTGGCGGGAGGTAGACGAAGGCCATCTGCCCGTTCCTTATAGATTGGATGGTTCATTAAAAAAATCGACTGACCTATTTATTTTCAGCCGACTGTTATCTTAGATATGACCACATGTGGTGGTGTGCTGGAGGAGTACCCGCATTTCCTGTGCTCATATATTACAAAATCATACGGAGTAGAATCTAATTTTGTTTGCCATGCAATGTTGTAGAGCTATCATATGTCTCCTGTCATTTATTTTTCAGCCACCTGCTATCTGCTACTTTTACAGTGCACTAGTTTTGCACACACTTCACCCTTACTCTTACTATTGTGTTTTTATGCAAGGGTATTTCAGACTCTGCTGCCATGAGAGAAGCCAAAAAGAAAAGAGAGAAGTCGCTCCAGCTTCGTATGCGGGTAGGCAAGACACGTTACAGCGCTATAAAGGGTGCAGTGTCAGCAGATGGAGATGGTAAATGTAGCTCTGGAGTTGATGACCTCGCTCGCACTGAACCACCATCCCAGGTGCTTGCTTTAACTTCGCGGTGTCATATGTGGTTGCATGTTCCATATGGTGTCTAGCTTGTATTCGAAAGGCCAAAGTCAGTAAGATAAGGAAAGATATTTTTTTACATGAACCACCATCCCGTGAGCACCAGAAGACAAATAGCTAGTCAGGGCACTGGCCGAGCCAGTGACAAGCCCAGCAAAGATAGGCATCACCTGGAAGCCAACTAAAAAGCTGCGATGGTGGCGAAGCAGCCCACCTCCCACCAGGCTCTCAGGTCCTAGATGATCATGCTCACCACTCCAGCCGGATGTCTAGCTTGTATTGCTTCCAATTTGGTTAAATTGCATCTACTTAGCTTACACATTATACCTTTGAATATGACATGCCTTTCTGTTTTTGTTACATACTAGTACATCTGTGTATTAACCATGTTCTTACATCAAATTAATGTTCTTGTGTATCCCTCATCAATCACTTATGATGAGGCAGGCAGGCAAGGGGACTACTCCTCATTTAAAGAATGCGGCGTCAGCCTCCCGACATGATTCTCAAGAAACAGAAATGCTAGATGAAGGTAGTGAACATAGCTCTGTAGTTGATTACAGCATTTCCCCTACACTAGCATCGCAGGTGCTTGCTCTAACTTGGCAGCGTGATATGTGGTTGCATGTTGCATATGGTGTCTAGATTGTAATTCTTCCAATCTGGTTAACTTAGCTTATACATTATACCTGTTAATGTGACATGCCTTCCTGTATTTAGTACATAGTACATCTATCTATTAAGCATGTCCTTACATAAAACTATTATTTTTTTGTATCCCGCATCAATCAACATGATGAGACACCTTTAGTATATGCAGTGCGATATTAGTTGCATCTTTCATATGATTTATAGCATGCGCTGCTTCTAATTTGTTGAAATTCCATTTATGATGGGACGCTTTTAACTTGGCAGAGTCATATTGCTTGCATCTTTCATGTGGTGTCTAGCTTGCATTGCTTCTTATTTGCTGGAATGGTTTCTGCTTAGTTTACACAAACAGTTGTGAACATGCCATGTCGTCCTATTTTTCGTACATATTCCATCCTGGTATCATGTGTTTGCCTTACATCAAAGTAGTGATTGTCAGTATCATGCATGAATGAGTTCTGAAGAGAGAATTTTATTGCTTTTTCTTGTCGGTTTTACTTGACAAGTCAAAATCAATAAAGCGGAAGGAAGTTAGCAAGGCAGCGGATAAAGGTGTTCCTTCCGAATGGAGGGCCTCTACAGTTTCTACTCCACCACACCCCCAAGATGATTTCCAAGACAACACATGCATAGGCACTCAACAAAGCTGTGTTTATGATGAGCACGTCTCCCCTAGTGCAGCATCATCGGTGCTCCCTCTAACTTGGCACTATTATATGTGGTTGCATGTTATGTGTGATGTCTAGCTTGTATTGCTTCTAATTTTGTTGAATTCCATCTGCTTATGTTACACATTATAGTTGAATAAGACACGTGTTCCTGTTTCTAGAACATACAATATCTGTCTATCACACCATGTTCTTACATCAAATTACTACTGTTGTGTAACCTGCAACAATCACTTATCATAAGACACGTTTGACTTCGGAGTGTGATATAGGTTACATCTCACATTCTTTTCTAGCTTGTACTACTAATTTGTTGAAATGTCACTTATGACGAGACAGTTCTAACTTGGCAGAGTGATATTCGTTGCATCTTTCATATGGTGTCTAGCTTTCATTGCTTCTAATTTGTTGAAATGCCTTCTCCTTAGTTTACACAACATAAGCTGTGAATATGCAATGTTGTGAATATGCAATGGCACTAATGACGAGAGACCTCTAACATGGTAGTGTGACGTTGTTTGCATCTTGCATATGATTTATTTCTTGTACTGCTTCACATTTGTTTAAATGCCATTTATGATGAGACACTGTTAACTTGGCAGAGCGATATTTGTAGCATCTTTCATATGGTGTCTACCTTCCATTGCATTGCTTCTAATTTGGTGAAATGTCTTCTTCTTAGTTTACACATCATAGTTCTGGTTATCTCTTCCGTCCTATTTTTCATACATATTACATCCTCCTATCATGTGGTTGTCTAACATCAAAGTTCAGTTCGTCTGCATCACGCATCAATTTGTTCTAAAGAACTAAATTGTTATTTGTTTTTCTTGTCGGCTTGACTTAACATGGCACCGAGAAAGAGGAAGAAACACAGAATGGCAGGGAATGAGAAGCGGATGAATCCTGCAGATTCTGCTGGTACTGATGGTGCAATAGAAGGTCAAAGTCCAGCGGAAAATTCTACAAACACGGCATCCCATGCTACACGAGTTGCAAAAAAAGCCAAACAGAAACAAATAGCTGCCACCAAACAAGCAGAGACAGCCCTAGTTCTTGCAACACCTACCACTGTACTACCAGCTGCACGACTTACTCGTGCGTCAACTGAGCTAGCAGCATGTCCCCAAGCTCCCTTGCCACCTGACACTACTTCCCAATCACTCTTGACACAAGACGAGTTGGCAATATCAGATGAACCTTGTGAGCTTCAACAGCAAGAAGGTAGTTGCTGGAGTCAAGTTACAGTTGCATGCTTCTTTATATGTAGTCTCACAGTTTGATGTACACTAACACTTCCTATGTTCGTTGTTGGACTAGCACCTAGGCGCAAGAGGAAACAAACATCAGGGATAATGCTCGATAGGTTAACTAAATCTAGAGGAGGAAGAATGGAGATCCGTTTTGAGGCAGGTTTAAAAAGGCCACGTGATGCTACAGAGTCAGCCAAGTTAGTATCAGAGGCAGCGGTTGCCGTTAGGTGTCATGTACGTATCCTCCCAACATGGATTCAGTACAGGAATGACAAAGACGAAACCCAGTTCAACACCTTCCTCGACCATTTATCTGTAAGTATGGTTATGTATGGAAACTAGTAATATCGTCTTGCTCTGTCCCATACTTTCTTGGTTGCTGATAATGAGACTCCCATAATTTTCAACAGATGAGGTTCAAGTTGGATAGCCAAGATGATGCAACCAGACAAGCTTGCACCCATGTTTTCAAGTCTTCTCTGCGACAGTATCAGTATAACTTGAGGAAAACTCACTTTGAAGGCAAGGCTAACAGTGAACTTTCCCAAACATCTCCAGTGGAAAATATATAGGATGAAGACTGGAGGGGCCTTGTTAAACACTGGTCTGATCTGAAGTATCAGGTACATTATATATATATGTGATCAGATCACATGTTGAAGTCCTATTTACGCATGTGCCACACAAATCTATCTTCTTGTAGGTGAACTGTTCAAAGAACAAGGCCAACCGTACGAAAGTGAAATTCCAACAGACGACAGGATCTCGTAGCTATATTGCGCACTGCGAGGCTCTTGTAATTAGAAGTTGTTTCACTCTTTTCGTTGTACCATATTATCATATCTATATTGACTTGTTCGCAATGCAGAGGAAAACCCGCAAGGACAAAAAAGTACATGAACCAAATGTTGTGGAAATCTTCAAGGACTATCACACCAGCAAGAAGAAGGGCATGACTACACCAGTCAAAGCCGTTGTTGTAAGTCCTTAATCCTCATGCCTTTTAACTACTACTTACTCTGACTTGTGCCTTGAACTGCATGGTTTGCAGCCAATGTCTATTACTCTTTTCAATTTTATACACAATTGTCTTAGCGTATCATTGCACCTTACAAGGTTTAAAAGAGAGGAGTGATGTTCCTTTGATCTTGACCCGTAATCTAGTTCCGTGCTGGACTTGCCCACACAACATTACAATTGCCTGTTTGTCTGTTCTCAGTTGTTTTGTGATATGAATGATGTCATACTATGCTTACCGTATTATAAACTTCGTCTCTTTATCCTTAGCCCTCAATACAATGTGAAGAAATAGACAATACATTAGCGATGGTACATGGTCATATGTTTGGAACCTGGTTTTATTATGTACTTTGCAATAAAATACAACTAATATTTTACATGGGTTCACCAGAATAAGTTCTGTATATAGACCAAAGCTATTTTGTTTGGTTTTGCTGCCTCCTTAATATCTTCTGTTCTGGTACTACTAATGTAAAACCTCAACTTTTCAGCGAGCTATGGAAAAAATGGTGGAACCGCCACCTTCTGAAGGTGGCGAGGCAACTATAACCGCAATGTCAGCTCTTGCTGCAGTGGGTCAGTACCTGTCCACTAACAGTGCCAAAAGCACGTTCCTGCGTAATACTGGGTTGGTTGTTAAGGCAATATCGTCCAAACTGCCTCATGATCAAGATATGCAAGCTCAAAGCAATGTTGTATCTGCGCTCCAGACACAAGTCCATTCCCTAACAGAGACCCTTTGTGAAACAAGGAGAAACATTGCTCAATGTCGTCAAGATATGCATGGTTTTGAAACCAGACTATCAGACATTTGCTATGTTGTTCAGGAGCCTAGGGGAAATGAAGGCGAGGGTTATGGTGCTCCATCGGACAATACATCATGAAAACGTAACAGTCAGGTCAAATGAACTGAGCTTCTGAACTTCTGGTGGTGCATTTATCTGCTAGACTGTTAAGTTTTATGCCAACCTTCCTTTTGTTATATAGTTGTAATTTGTTTTGGTGCGATACAAAATTTATTCTTAACGTGCAGCCACTCGCTAAACAAAACAGCAAGCCATTTTTGTATAGTGTAGGGGGTTCCCTATATTTGCACTGGTGGCGATCTTTGATGCCGAGTGGATGTAATCTGTGCAATCGCCTTAATATCCTAGCGTTAGTTTTGGCCTTATTTATTTCCTAGTCTTCTTTTTCCTTGGTTTGCTAGTGGCCGCAACTAACATGGGCCATATACGGGCCGTAGGATCCATGGGTCTCCTACGGGCCATCGATAAATGGGCCTGTAATCGGTGGGCCTCGGGCCATCGGATAAATGGGTCTACATGGGCCGTAACCGGGCGTAATTGGTATCGGCCCAGCATGGTAACAAGTCGTTAATAGGCCGTAGGACAGCAAAGGCTTAATTCCGTCACAGGCATAACGGGTCGTTAATGGGCCAGAATATAGGACAGGCTAGAAACGGCGCAACGGGTTAACAGGCCAGAAATGGGCCGACTTTTGCCATGGGCAGAATTTGGCCCATTAGGGTAACAGGCCAGTAACGGGCCGACTCTTGCCATGTGCCGAATTTGGCCCATTAGGGGAACATGCCAGTAATGGGTTGACTCTTGCCATGGGCCGAATTTGGCCCATTAGGGGAACAAGCCAGTAACGGGCCGGAAGTAATCGAGGGCCGAAAAGGAGCCCAAGAACGTATGGGCCGTCAATAGGCCGAAAGCTAACACGGGCTGGAAACGGCCCATGTAAATCACGGGCCGTTAACGGGTATAAAGAAAATTACTGTTCATTATGGGCTAGAGTCACCGTGGGCCTGTAAAGGGCCGAAAGATATGAAGGCCTCATATGAGCTGAAAGACGTCGTGGGCCATACATGGGCCGAAAGTGAAATGGGCTGGTGTTATATTCGACGTCCCACATGATGTTGTTGGGCCGATTTCCTTTAGGGCCTAACGGGCCGTGAGTTAACGGGTCGTAAAATGGGCTATTTGCAAAGAGACCGTTAACAGGATTTTCATGGGCCAGCCCATTAACTTTTGACCAAGTCAAACGGGCCGGCTTTGTAAGCTAAATGGGCCAGTGGTGGGCCGTGGCACGTGTCGACATATCATAGGTGCCTATCCGACCCACTAACGAGCTGACACGTGTTTCGTCCGGCCAATAAGAATTTTACACGTGGAAATTTCCCATTGGTCGGGGCTGTTAACGGGTTATCGGATCCAAAACCCGACCCGATAGCTTAACGGCGTTCCATTACGGTGGATGCCACGTGTCGGTCACCCTTGACGAAAGCACTTCTATGACGCGCGATTTATCGTCATGGAAGTGGACACTTTCGTGATGATAATTTTGGTAATGTCATGGAACACTTCTACGACAGCACAGGTATGACAATCTTGATTCTGTCATAAATTTTTCATGGATGTACATGCATGACAAAAAACGCGACCTACTGTGACAAACACGTATCATCACGGAAGTGTATTTTTTTGTAGTGTACCATCATCATAGCGAAAGTCTTGTGCTACTATACTCAGAAGATCATCATATCTTTCCCTGAAAGATTTGCTTAGTTTATATATATGCATTATCTTTCGGTTCTGCTCTGTCTGTTTCTTTTCAGTCTGTCTACTTAATCTATTCTGATGTAGTGATTGGTTTTGATTCGAAATTTCAAAGAAATTTTGAATCTCCCATTCACCCCTCTAATCGATATAATCTCGGTCCTAACAATATGCATCGACATGTTAGTGAGGAGAAGTCTCTGATCTATGTTTTGTTTTATTCGGGCACTAATTGAGGAGGTGTATTCTGCCAGGTACATTGGTTAGTATCATATTACAGTCCCTAAGCGTTCTGCTAATTGGAATCCGCGTGCTCCTGCTCCATATGCGCCTCCCAAGAAGGGACGCAACCCAAGGCCAAAGGACAGTGCCACTTATGCTGTTGGGTGCTCTTCCACCGCTCATATTCCGTGTGGGAAATCTTCGCATGTGTCTCCTCAGGTCGTTTTCACTTGGGAGGTGAAGAAGTCATTGATCAAGTATATTGGGAATCTCTTCAATATGTGCCAGTCCATTCATAGGTGTCAGATCAAGGACATCAACAGAGGCAAGATGTACAAGCGCCACAAGAAGGCGTATTAGGCATCTGGAGGAATGCACACTTAGCCAGGTTCTGAGCACAAGGACAGCATGGACACCAGACAGTCCAACCCACTAGAGGGTTGGTGTTTTGATGATGATGATGATGATGATGATGATGATGATGATGATGATGATGCTTCGAGCGCCCCACCGCTTGTCTAGATTTTGCTAGCGTAACCCTTTCCCTTTTTAGCATCTTTATGACAAAGTGGGGAGTTCTATTTAGGATCATCTGTAGTTGAGATCACAAGCCTTGTTCTTATTTGGCTGTGTTTCTATTGGCTTAGGACATTTTTACTATTCCATCATGTGGTGTGAGCTATGATACGTCTCCAACGTATCTATAATTTTTGATTGCTCCATGCTATATTATCTACTGTTTTGGACTACATTAGGCTTTATTTTCCACTTTTATATTATTTTTGGGACTAACCTATTAACCGGAGGCCCAGCCCAGAATTGCTATTTTTTTGCCTATTTCAGTGTTTCGGATAAATAGAATATCAAACGGAGTCCAAACGGAATAAAATCTTCGGAAACGTGATTTTCTCACCGAACGTGATCCAAGAGACTTAGACCCTACCGCAAGGGATCAAAGAGGTGGTCACGAGGGTGGGGGCGCGCCCCCTGCCTCGTGGGCCCCTCGGTGCTCCACCGACGTACTCCTTCCTCCTATATATACACACGTACCCCCAAACGATCAGAATAGGAGCCAAAAACCTAATTCCACCGCCGCAACTTTCTGTATCCACGAGATCCCATCTTGGGGCCTGTTCCGGAGCTCCGCCGGAAGAGGGCCGTCATCACGGAGGGCTTCTACATCATCCTAGCTCCTCCAATGAAGTGTGAGTAGTTTACCTCAGACCTTCGGGTCCATAGTTAGTAGCTAGATGGCTTCTTCTCTCTCTTTGAATCTCAATACATAGTTCTCCCCCTCTCTCGTGGAGATCTATTCGATGTAATCTTCTTTTTGCGGTGTGTTTGTTGAGACCGATGAATTGTGGGTTTATGATCAAGTCTATCTATGAATAATATTTGAATCTTCTCTGAATTCTTTTATGCATGATTGGTTATCTTTGCAAGTCTCTTCGAATTATCCGTTTGGTTTGGCCAAGTAGATTGGTAGTTCTTGCCATGGGAGAAGTGCTTAGCTTTGGGTTCGATCTTGCGGTGTCCTTACCCAGTGACAGAAGGGGCAGCAAGGCACGTATTGTATCGTTGCCATCGAGGATAACAAGATGGGGTTTATTTCATATTGCATGAATTTATCTCTCTACATCATGTCATCTTGCTTAAGGCGTTACTCTGTTTTTAACTTAATACTCTAGATGCATGCTGGATAGCGGTCGATGAGTGGAGTAATAGTAGTAGATGCAGAATCGTTTCGATCTACTTGTCACGGACGTGATGCCTATATACATGATCATGCCTAGATATTCTCATAATTATGCTCAATTCTATCAATTGCTCAACAGTAATTTGTTCACCCACCGTAGAATACTTATGCTCTTGAGAGAAGCCACTAGTAAAACCTATGGCCCCCGGGTCTATTCTCATCATATCAATCTCCATTACTTTTATATTGCTTTGCTATTTACTTTGCCTTTACTTTTTACTTTGCATCTTTATATCAAAAATACCAAAAATATTCTATCTATCAGATCTCACTCTCATAAGTGACCGTGAAGGGCTTGACAATCACTAATCGCGTTGGTTGCGAGTAGCTATCGCTTTGTGCAGGTACGAGGGACTTGAGCATGGGCTCCTACTGGATTGATACCTTGGTTCTCAAAAACTGAGGGAAATCCTTATGCTACTCTGCTGCATCATCCCTTCCTCTTCGGGGAAAACCAACGCAAGCTCAAGATGTAGCAAGAAGGATTTCTGGCGCCGTTGCTGGGGAGTCTACGCAAAAAGTCAACATACCAAGTACCCATCACAATCCCTATCTCTCGCATTACATTATTTGCCATTTGCCTCTCGTTTTCCTCTCCCGTCAATTCACCCATGCTGTTTTATTCGCCCTCTCTCTCTCTATCCTCCCTCTCTGTTTGCCTCTTTGTTTGCTTGTCGTCATGGCTAGTCCTCTTTCTGCTCCTATGTCCCCTGAGTTTGAAGTCCTTCACTTCAAACAAAAGAAAGGAGAAAATTTAAAGGATGCTTGGTTTAGAATGATGGAATCTTATCGTAAATGCACCCTAGAAGTAAATTTCAGAATTTTGCTTTGCAACTTTTATGTTGGACTTAATTTGTCTCATAGTCAACTTTTAGATTGTGTTGCCAAGGGCAATTTTATTGAAATTGATCCCAGTATCGCGCATGAAATTATAGAAGGTATAGTAGGAACTTTACCTCAACAAAAGGGGCTCCATCATACCCAAGAGAAAACGCAAGTTTTTGAAAAAATTTGCGAGGTAACTAAGATTTTACAGAAATCTCTTGAACCTCTTAAGAGCGTTAGCTTAAATCTTCACCACATGGATATGTTGATTACTCTTTGCAATAAGCGGTTGGATTCTTTAGATCTCAAGATCTCTGAATATGAAGGGAAACGTAAGGAACCTCCTGGATTCGAGCATAACATCGCTAAAAGAATTAAGAATCAAGATAGCAATACCTAGATCTATTCTTGCTCGTTATGCCTAGCTAGGGGCGTTAAACGATAGCGCTTGTTGGGAGGCAACCCAATTTTATTTTTATTCCTTGCTTTTTGCTCCTGTTTAGTAATAAATAAATTATTTAGCCTCTGTTTTGGTTGTGTTTTTTGTGTTTAATTAGTGTTTGTGCCAAGTAGAACCGTTGGGAAGACTTGGGGAAAGTCTTGTTGAACTTGCTGTAAAAAACAGAAACTTTAGCGCTCACGAGAACTGCTGTCATTTTTATTTGAAGAGTGCTATTTAGTTAATTATTTTTGCAGATGATTAATAGATAAATTCCTCACGTCCAGCAATTTATTTTAGAATTTTTGGGGTTCCAGATCTTGCGCTAGCTACAGATTACTACAGACTGTTCTGTTTTTGACAGATTCTGTTTTTCGTGTGTTGTTTGCTTATTTTGATGAATCTATGGCTAGTAAAATAGTTTATAATCCATAGAGAAGTTGGAATACAGTAGGTTTAACACCAATATAAACAAAGAATGAGTTCATTACAGTACCTTGAAGTGGTCTTTTGTTTTCTTTCGCTAACGGAGGTCACGAGTTTTCTATTTTGAGTTTTGTGTTGTGAAGTTTTCAAGTTTTGGGTGAATTCTTTTGATGGATCATGGAACAAGGAGTGGCAAGAGCCTAAGCTTGGGGATGCCCATGGCACCCCCAAGATAATCCAAGGACACCAAAAAGTCAAAGCTTGGGGATGCCCCAGAAGGCATCCCCTCTTTTCGTCCACTTCCATCGGTAATTTACTTGGAGCTATATTTTTATTCACCAACATGATATGTGTTTTGCTTGGAGAGTCTTGTATTATTTGTGTCTTTGATTGTTAGTATGCCACAATCATACTTGCTGTACACACCTTTTGAGAGAGCCATACATGAATTAAAATTAGATAATTTTGCTCTATGTGCTTCACTTATATCTTTTGAGCTAGATAATTTTGCTCTATGTGCTTCACTTATATCTTTTGAGCTAGATAATTTTTCTATATGTGCTTCACTTATATCTTTTGAGCTAGATAATTTTGATCTATGTGATTCACTTATATCTTTTGAGCTAGATAATTTTGCTCTATGTGCTTCACTTATATCTTTTGAGCTAGATAATTTTGCTCTATGTGCTTCACTTAGATATTTTAGAGCACGGTGGTGGATTCATTTTAAAGAAACTATTGATCTCTCATGCTTCACTTAAATTAATTTGAGAGTCTCTTAGTAGCATCGTAATTTGCCTAATAACAATATGCTTGGTATTCAAGATTTGTGAAACTTTCTTTTGAGTGTGTTGAATACTAAGAAAAGATTGAAGCATGATAATTGTTTTGAGATATGGAGGTGATAATTTTAAAGTCATGCTAGTTGAGTAGTTGTGAATTTAAAGAATACTTGTGTTGAAGTTTGTAATTCCCGTAGCATGCACGTATGGTGAACTGTTATGTGATGAAGTCGGAGCATGATTTATTTATTTATTGTCTTCCTTATGAGTGGCGGTCGGGGACGAGCGATGGTCTTTTCCTACCAATCTATCCCCCTAGGAGCATGCGCGTAATACTTTGCTTTGATAAATTCTAAATTTTTGCAATAAGTATATGAGTTCTTTATGACTAATGTTGAGTCCATGGATTATACGCACTCCCACCCTTCCACCCTTGCTAGCCTCTCTAATACCACGCAACTTTCGCCGGTATCATACACCTACCATATACCTTCCTCAAAACAGCCACCATACCTACCTATTATGGTATTTCCATAGCCATTCCGAGATATATTGCCATGCAACTTTCCACCATCTAGTTCATCATGACACATCCATCATTGTCATATTTCTTAGCATGATCATGTAGTTGACATAGTATTTGTGGCAAAGCCACCGTTCATAATTCTTTCATACTTGTCACTCGTGATTCATTGCATATCCCGGTACACCGCCGGAGGCATTCATATAGAGTCATACTTTGTTTTAGTATCGAGTTGTAATCATTGAGTTGTAAATAAATAGAAGTGTGATGATCATCATTCAATAGAGCATTGTCCCAAAAAAAGGCCAAAAAAAAAGGCCCAAAAAATATAAATAAAAAAGGGACAATGCTACTATCCTTTTTTCCACACTTGTGCTTCAAAGTAGCACCATGATATAGCGAGTCTCATATATTGTGCTTCAAAGTAGCACCATGTTCTTCATATAGAGAGTCTCATATGTTGTCACTTTCATATACTAGTGGGAATTTTACGTTATAGAACTTGGCTTGTATATTCCAATGATGGGCTTCCTCAAATTGCCCTAGGTCTTCGTGAGCAAGCAAGTTGGATGCACACCCACTAGTTTCTTTTGTTGAGCTTTCATACATTTATAGCTCTAGTGCATCCGTTGCATGGCAATCCCTACTCACTCACATTGATATCTATTGATGGGCATCTCCATAGCCCGTTGATACGCCTAGTTGATGTGAGACTATCTTCTCCTTTTTGTCTTCTCCACAACCACCATTCTATTCCACCTATAGTGCTATATCCATGGCTCACGCTCATGTATTGCGTGAAGATTGAAAAGTTTTAAAAAGTTAGAGTATGAAACAATTGCTTGGCTTGTCATCGGGGTTGTGCATGATTTAAATACTTTGTGTGGGGAAGATGGAGCATAGCCAGACTATATGATTTTGTAGGGATAACTTTCTTTGGCCATGTTATTTTGAGAAGACATAATTGCTTTGTTAGTATGCTTGAAGTATTATTATTTTCTATGTCAATATAAACTTTTGTCTTGAATCTTTCTAATCTGAATATTCATACCACAATTAAGAAGATTTGCATTGAAATTATGCCAAGTAGCACTCCGCATCAAAAATTCTCTTTTTATCATTTACCTACTCGAGGACGAGCAGGAATTAAGCTTGGGGATGCCTGATACGTCTCCAACGTATCTATAATTTTTGATTGCTCCATGCTATATTATCTACTGTTTTGGACTATATTGGGCTTTATTTTCCACTTTTATATTATTTTTGGGACTAACCTATTAACCGGAGGCCCAACCCAGAATTACTGTTTTTTTGCCTATTTCAGTGTTTCGGATAAACAGAATATTAAACGGAGTCCAAACGGAATAAAATCTTCGGAAACGTGATTTTCTCACCGAACGTGATCCAGGAGACTTGGACCCTACTGCAAGGGATCAAAGAGGTGGTCACGAGGGTGGGGGGCGCCCCCCCTAGGGCGCGCCCCCTGCCTCGTGGGCCCCTCGGTGCTCCACCGACGTACTCCTTCCTCCTATATATACACACGTACCCCCAAATGATCAGAACAGGAGCCAAAAACCTAATTCCACCGCCGCAACTTTTTGTATCCACGAGATCCCATCTTGGGGCCTGTTCCGGAGCTCCGCCGGAAGAGGGCCGTCATCACGGAGGGCTTCTACATCATCCTAGCCCCTCCGATGAAGTGTGAGTAGTTTACCTCAGACCTTCGGGTCCATAGTTAGTAGCTAGATGGCTTCTTCTCTCTCTTTGAATCTCAATACAAAGTTCTCCCCCTCTCTCGTGGAGATCTATTCGATGTAATCTTCTTTTTGCGGTGTGTTTGTTGAGACCGATGAATTGTGGGTTTATGATCAAGTCTATCTATGAATAATATTTGAATCTTCTCTGAATTCTTTTATGCATGATTGGTTATCTTTGCAAGTCTCTTCGAATTATCCGTTTGGTTTGGCCAACTAGATTGGTAGTTCTTGCCATGGGAGAAGTGCTTAGCTTTGGGTTCGATCTTGCGGTGTCCTTACCCAGTGACAGAAGGGGCAGCAAGGCACGTATTGTATCGTTGCCATCGAGGATAACAAGATGGGGTTTATTTCATATTGCATGAATTTATCTCTCTACATCATGTCATCTTGCTTAAGGCGTTACTCTGTTTTTAACTTAATACTCTAGATGCATGCTGGATAGCGGTCGATGAGTGGAGTAATAGTAGTAGATGCAGAATCGTTTCGATCTACTTGTCACGGACGTGATGCCTATATACATGATCATGCCTAGATATTCTCATAATTATGCTCAATTCTATCAATTGCTCAACAGTAATTTGTTCACCCACCGTAGAATACTTATGCTCTTGAGAGAAGCCACTAGTGAAACCTATGGCCCCCGGGTCTATTCTCATCATATCAATCTCCATCACTTTTATATTGCTTTTGCTATTTACTTTGCCTTTACTTTTTACTTTGCATCTTTATATCAAAAATACCAAAAATATTCTATCTATCAGACCTCACTCTCGTAAGTGACCGTGAAGGGCTTGACAACCCCTAATCGCGTTGGTTGCGAGTAGCTATCGCTTTGTGCAGGTACGAGGGACTTGAGCGTGGGCTCCTACTGGATTGATACCTTGGTTCTCAAAAACTGAGGGAAATACTTACGCTACTCTGCTGCATCATCCCTTCCTCTTCGGGGAAAACCAACGCAAGCTACTTCTTATTTATGTGTGTGAGACTTGGGTTGCTTATTAAGTTATGAGTCTATGTTGTGCTTAACTTCCATATGATGTCATATGTCATATTTATTTATCCTTGTCTCACATTATATTTTGCTCACCACACCTCTTGCATGTGATCTATGCATGAGTTTACTTTTTTTCTTGTTTGATCACATGTGAAGCTTTTGTGCAATGAATTCTTTAGTTGGTGCTATTCTCACACATCAATGGACGTTTCTATTGATCTAAGGCGAGCATTCTATGTGTGTTCTTGTGGCATAATCAAGCAAATTCGTATCTCTATGCACACACCTAGGGGAGCTCTTTTGATCAATATTTTTTCATGGCTTGTTTTATTGATTATATCTCTTGCCATGCTGTAACCATATTGTCATCAATAGACCAAAAAGGGGGAGATTGGAAGTGCATTTTGCACTTAATGGTATTTTGGTGTGATGACATTATGGTTAATGGACCTGATAACATTTTCTAAGGTTTACCTCAAGTTATTGGTTCCTTGTACATTTATCGTGGAGATGGTTGACCCCGTCTTCAAAATGACCAAAGGTGTCTTTTTCGGGCAACTCGAAGGTCTTCCGTTTCGGTTTTATTTGAGTCATAGGACCACACTATTAAGAGGGGTCAAGGTGGATGAATTTGGTGTGGGAATACTCTAAACATATACACTAGCCCTCCTACACCTACCACAAGGAAGTACCGATCTATCCGTTTATTTAGTGCTGGCGTGGAGTGTCCATATAGCCATGTGCCCAAAGTAGCAGGACACCCTGTGCGCATGAGGTCTTTGACACCCGTGCACATCGGGTAGTGGTTTTCTTGTAGACACCCAGTGCACCCGGGGTCCATGACCCCCATGCGCATGGGGTCAAAGACCCCGTGCGTACGGGGTGTTGAGTAGGTCATGCGCTACAAGCGCACACGGGGTACTATTTTGCTCTCTGGACACCTCGTGCGCATGGGGCTGACTAAGCCCATGCACACGGGGTCCAGCGGGCAGAATAGCCTCCCCACCTTTCATTATAAAAGGAGATATTATTTCACCTGTAACCCTACCACTTTTGCCTTGTTGAGCTCCACCATTACCAAACCTTGATTTGCTCATTCCTCTCCATCCCCTCACCCAAACTTGTTGAAACTTTAGGGATTGAAGGAGCATGGCCCGATCTACACTTTGGCCAAATTAATTCATGTTCCACACAAGATTTCTTCACCATTGACTTATTACTCTTGGAGCTTGGGATCCTAGGCAGTTAGGGTTCCTCCAAAGGCTTCCTTGCTCGTGTTGTGCTCCGAAAATGTATGTAAATGTGTAGTGGCCACTTTCAAGATCAACCTAAGTGATTTGAGGCTCATCCATTGGGGTGACTCGAGGAGAATACGGTGAGCCTCCGGTGGTGTTCCAGAAGCCTTGGCTCCGGCAACCCTCCAATGGAGATTAACACTTCCTTGGGGATAAAATCCACACACTTGTGGTTAATCCTTTCCTGCACTTTAATTCGCCTTGTATGCTCGTGGGCTTTATAATTATATTGTTTGCCTAGCTTACTTTGCTTTGAGCTTGCTTGCCATATAGGATTGCTCATCGAGTTGCATATCTAGAGAACTCTATTAATCTACTTTTTCCCCTAAATCGACAACTGAGCTTAAAATGTGTAGTCTCCTATTCACCCCCGCTAGTCGACTATATCAATCCTTTCACCAGGCTTCCCAGCCCTCTGCCTACGCCATCGCCTTGGATGGCTCCTCTGCCTTAGGTGGCGTAATGCCTCCCAAGGACGAGCAGGAGGATCCAGGTGACTCTGAGTGGCCTAGACCAAAGACCACCGGATGCTGACGTGGAAAGGCTGAAGAAACCGATGCTAGCCTGGTCGAACTAGAGGCCATGGCAGCCAAGGGGGGGGGGGTCGAAGGTAGACATACTTGGTTTTTCTTAAAAAAGGGACCACAATATTTGGCGGACATCAGATCAGAAGGCACCCACCAGCAAACAACTTGTTCACTGGGACAGGGACGGTCGAGCAAACCTTTTTAGTTTGCTAGAGGAGTGTTTCCGTGCAACCCCCAAGGTGGCCTAGATAATTATAGCGGAGGCAAAAAAAAGGGCTAGACTAAAATAGTTGATATTTTGAGAAAAATTGCCATCAAAATGAAATATTTTCTAATACTCAAAAAGGCATAGATAACATAATTAAAAAAATGCAAACAAAAAATGCCATGGTAGACTACCAAAAATAGTTACATGGCAACCAGGCCAAAGTAAATGTAAAAAGTAAAATAAACCAACAAAAACAAAAAACTTTGGTCCAAATTACAGAGAAAATAAAAAAATGCATATTAATTAAAAAATACATACAAGGATTTTGCCATGCTTTATATTTTCATTTTCGAAAACACATGAAAATCAAACATAGGAAGATGGCATGATCCAAAAAATAAATAATATTGCCATGCTCTCAATGATAAAATTTCCATGCTCTTATAATAATAAAAAGTTGCTATCCTCTTAGTAATAAAATTTCCATGTGCAAAAGTAGAAAAACAAATTCCAAAATTGGTGTGAAAATAATTGATAAAAATTTCCAAAGCTTGTCGTGGTAGCATTACAAAAAAGACTAAATTTGCCATGTTTGGGAGTTAAAAATGTTATGAATTTTTCCTGGGACCATGAGAATTTTTTTCTAAATGTTTCCATGTGTACAAAACAAACTTGTGATGTAAAAAATTAGAAAAAAATGTTTAAAATTTGCCGCGTGGCAAGTTAAAAATATTATAAATCTGCCATATTTTTTGAATTTTTTTGCCATGTACTGAAAACCAATAATTTGCATATTTTTGCCACCTTGTAAAAGTAAAAATAAAATAAAAGGAGGATCACGGGTCTCCCATTTGAAGGGTTTACACACTAGCCAATCCGGTGAGTGGCTTTAATTGGTTAGGATTGCGTTCGCGCAGCTTTTATTCCTTACAAGTTTCGAACATGATGTGACAAGGCATCTTGTGCTAAGATCCGTGCATATGATCTGGTGGCAGAGTAGAGCATTCACTAGAACCTACTATAAATATGACGTTCCCCAATAGTATATTATCTCCCAAAATAAAAGGTAACATTGGATTTTGTGGGTTATTATACAAAGATGGATTATGTAGACTTAACACGGTTTTATAGTACAATTACTATATATTTATTTTCGGATGGTTATTTAGGAGCCTTGTATAAGCTGAACGTGTAGAGTTTAGTAAACTAAACACTGTTATTAGGTCGACACTGTATTGGCATAAGCAATGCACCTGTTTGTTGCTTCCATGTAGTCTACCAAAATATAACCGACGACATCAAGTCCACCAAACGGTAGGAATTCTTCCCAAAAGCAGTCCAACTCTGAAAAGCAAATCAGGCGTGTCCGACGTAGCTTAGCAGATCAAAAGCTAGCACCATCCACGTCGCCCTGATCGTATATCAAACAGCACGAATTGTAAAGCTATAGGCTCCAGATCTTGCTGGAAGGCTCGAGAGCCCACCCGATCGGTCCAGAACCTTCTAAACCCGTTTCCCCATCCCCTCCCCCAAGAAATCTCCCCGCTCCCGGTTTACAAAACCCACTCCATTTCTCACCCCGCCTCGCTCACACAAGAATCCAAAATCATCACAGCAGAAGAGAGAGAGAGAGAGAGAGAGAGGGAAAGGAGAGAGAAAGAGAAAGAGAAAGAAGAGAGAGAGAGAGCCCATGGCTTCCGCCGTCGCTTGCAAGGGTGCCGAGCCGGCCGGCCTCCTCAAGTCCGGTGCTCCCGTGGCCTTCTGCGCGCCCCACTGCCCCGCCGTCAACGCCGTCCGCCGCCCGTACAGCACCCAGGTCAAGGAGGTCAACCGCTACGACGACGACGACTATAGCGACCGCGACCTCGTCATCCCCAGCTCCTTCTCGCAGGGTATGCTTCCATTCCCCACCTGTGGCGCGCCGTTTCTTTGCGTTCGTTCTCAAGTCTCAACACCGTGAGTCAAATCAGCCTTCTGATGAGCTTTTGCCTGTTGTTGCCGACTAGCCCTAGCTCTCGCCTACCTCTCACAGCTCTCTTGTTCTGCTGCAGACCGAGGTAGAAGAAGAAGGGAAGAAGGAGACACAGGTGGACACAGGAGGTTTCCGGCGCTCAAACGCCAACACCCACGAGCACGAACTCGTTCCCAGAGCACCACGGCTCTCGTACTACATCGCCTGGCCTTTATAATCAGGTAACGCAGCGGCCAAGCATACAGACCCCCACGCACGCACCACACGGCCACCACTACCGGCCACTAACTCCAGGCCGGCTAACCAGCTAACTACCAGTGCATGCATGCGCTAACAACCACACCTAGCAGCCACCAAGTTCGGCCTGGCTAGCTAGCTCCGGCTCTCACACCTACCCAGCGACACACACGCATGCCACAAGCACACACAACGCACGCACGCACATGAACGCATGGCTTATTTTTAACATTCTCCTCCTAAGCCATGATCTCGCCGTCGTCGAAGTTGTTGCAGCTCCTGTCATTGTCGTCGTCATAGTCGTGACCCAGCCCGCGGACCCGACCTGCCGCAACGACGCCGGTTGCACCGTGCTCCATCATGACTCCGGCAACATACGCCGAGCTCCTTCTCCGCCGGCGACACACGCCTGGCGTCCCTCTGCGCCCCGCACGTCCCGCGCGCACCCAACGCGCCCGACGAGCCCGATCGCACCAGTGCGTCCCGCACGTCCCGCGCGCATCCGTCGCGCCCGACGAGCCCGACAGCACCAGACGCTCACCGCGTGCCGCCTCCGCGTCCGCCATGGCAGCCGCCACACCGCGCCTACGTGTCACGCACCTTCCACGATTGTCGCCCGAGCCATCGCGACCTCTGCGCCACCACGCAGGTCCTTCGCGACCTCCTCGTCTCCGCGACCGCCATGCCCTTCGCGCGCACTCCCCACGTCCCCGCGCTCCCGCCGCGCACATACGCGATCTGCGCAACCGGGTCCAGCGCCCCGACGTGGTCCGCACCCGCGATCCCGACGTGCCCGCTACGTCTGGCGCGCGCCCATACACGCGCCCGACGCGGTGAGCCCGTCGCCGCGGCTTGTTCTGCCACGCTCCGCACGCCACCAGCCCGCGCCATGATCGCGCTCCGAGGCGACCAACGCGGCCGATCCGGCGTGTCCCGGAGCTTGGCCTTCCCTCCGCCGAGCCGCGCCGCGCCACCGCAGCCTCTGCGCCACCGCGCAGGTCCGCCGCGGCCGCCGCGCTCTCCGCACGCCCGGCATCACCGTGCTCCGCCGCCGCACGGGACGAGCGCCATCGCCCGCGAGCTCCTCCGAACCCGATGCTCCGATACCAATTGTTGTTGCCGACTAGCCCTAGCTCTCGCCTACCTCTCACAGCTCTCTTGTTCTGCTGCAGACCGAGGTAGAAGAAGAAGGGAAGAAGGAGACACAGGTGGACACAGGAGGTTTCCGGCGCTCAAACGCCAACACCCACGAGCACGAACTCGTTCCCAGAGCACCACGGCTCTCGTACTACATCGCCTGGCCTTTATAATCAGGTAACGCAGCGGCCAAGCATACAGACCCCCACGCACGCACCACACGGCCACCACTACCGGCCACTAACTCCAGGCCGGCTAACCAGCTAACTACCAGTGCATGCATGCGCTAACAACCACACCTAGCAGCCACCAAGTTCGGCCTGGCTAGCTAGCTCCGGCTCTCACACCTACCCAGCGACACACACGCATGCCACAAGCACACACAACGCACGCACGCACATGAACGCATGGCTTATTTTTAACATTGCCGTCCCTGATGTTGATTCTGCAGACGTGCTCGACCCGCTCGGCGCGCTGACCAGCATGGCCCGTCTGCTGTCTCTGATGGAGGACGTTGCAGCTCAGACCGGCCTCTCCACTGCTGGGGCGTCGCGGCTCGGACGCTGGGTGGCCAAGGAGGACGACGATGCGGTGTACCTCAAGGTGCCGATGCCCGGGCTGACCAAGGAGCACGTGAAGGTGCGCGCGGACAAGAACATCCTGGTGGTCGAGGGCGAGGGCGAGAAGCAGCCCTGGGACGGCGACGACGACTCCGCGGTGCCGAGGTACAACCGCCGCATCGAGATGCCCGCTGACGCGTACAAGTTGGACAAGATCAAGGCCGAGATGAAGAACGGCGTGCTCTGGGTGACCCTGCTCAAGGTGAAGGAGGAGGAGCGCAAGGACGTGTTCCACGTCAAGGTCGAGTAGGTAGTGGTAGTGCTCATGCAGGATGGCCGGCGCGAGAGTGTGAGAGACGCCTTGTTGATCTGGTCATGTTTGGTGTCTTTCTTCCTTGTTTTGCTTCGTTGGTCGTCTTGGATCGAGTTGGTAGTGGTCTGGTGGTGAAGTTGGTCGCGAACTCTGTTAATTTCCTCTAGTTTGGCATATGATGAACTTACTTTGGTGGTGAAATTGGTCATGAAATTCTGTTGATTTCCTCAATTTGGCATATGATGAACTGATTTGGTGGTGAATTTGGTCATGAAAGCTTGTTGATCTCCTGAAGTGTGGCGTGCTGGACGAATCTAGTGATGAAATTGGTCATGAACTGTGTTGATTGTCTCAAATTTGGCCTGATGAGCCGCTTTGATTATCTTAAGCTAGTCTCGCCTGTCTATCTTTTCTCCTCCTTGATCTGTTTTGCTTTAAGCTTTCTGTAAAAAGCTGGGCATTCATGCCTACTCTCTGAAAAATTGGTTGATCTCCTCGAGTTTGACGTCATGGAGTTGGTGAACGGGCAGTTACTGATTGATGATTCTTGCTTGCTTTTTCGTGAATTTTGTGTGGTTATCCTTGAGTTTAACTTCTTGTAAGAACTGTAAATGTTCCAGTTTGTAGTTGTCACATGAGATGGGCGTTTGTTTGTTTATGTCCTGCTTTGTTGATTTTTTCAAGTTTAATGTGATTACCTGATTTGGTGGTTCCCTAAATGTTTTGTGTTTGTCTTCGGTGTTTACTTCTTGTAAGAACAGTAACTGTTTCAGTATGTAGTTGTAGCGCTATGGGCATTTGCTTGTTTATCTGATGCTTTGTGATTTTATTTTAGTTTTTGTTTTATGCTTTGTGATTTTATTGCTGACAAATTGACCAGAATTGCGGTATGCAGGCAACTACGCAATGCACACAAAGAAAACTTCTGTTCCACTAATTGGTTTTCAGTTTTACCCCAAAAATGTTTTTGGGGTGCTTAGTTTTGCCCTTCTTCTGTTAAATCACTGCACTTTGGTTGTGTGTCTGAGATACATTCTAAGGTTTTTTCCTTGGGTAATCGGTGCATGGGGCATTATGAACATGTCACAAGTGGGATCCACTTAAAAGAAAAAAAGAAAGAAAAATGGCGAATAAATTGTCACTCACCTTTCACTTGACCCCCTTTGGTCCTCCTCTAGCATGGCTCTCCTTTCTACCTTCACCTTGCCCACTTGTCTTGGAGTCTATGCTCGACTCTATAGTCCAAACGAGTGTCGACAACCACATAACCTGATGACTCTTCGTCCGGCCCATGAGGAGGTGCAACGACAACACGAAGCGAGCCCCATAGAGAGTGACCCTGCGGTAGCTTGCCTCGGCGATGAGTCCAGACGTGGAGGATAGCTCGTGACTCCATCAACAAGAAGAGAAGGGAGAGGTGTGTGTTCACTGGTATACCTTCGTTGTCAATGCCGCCGCAAAAGGAAACAAGATTTTACTGGCACCTCGAGCTACCTCAACATCCTAACCTAAAACAGCGACAGCAATATGCTTCATGGCTAATCATGGTACAAATGCGAGCGGGGTCTCCTCTCAACATTCACGAAGGCTACTAACTTGAACATAAGCATAATATATCTGATCGCTTAAAGGAAATTAATTCTTATCGTAAGGAGTTCATCCATATTCTCGAGAATAAGTACAACTACTCAAACATAATGGCGGAAAACATAAAGGAGAGGGTCAAGTTACAAGCCGACATCGGGCCGGGGAAGAGAGAAGGCATGGCGTCGCTGGTGGAGATGATGGTGACGAAGGCAACATCGATGAAGATGGCGGTGATGGAGGCGACACGGTGGAGATGGCACTGGCCTAAAGGCCGGTGCGCGTGGTGGCGGAGGCTCCCCTTCTTACTTCTTGTATTCGCCCTTCTTATTCCATCGAGGTCGTTTTGGAGCAGCAATGGAGGTGTTGTGATCTTATCTTGGATGAATGAGGGCCTGATGCCAGCAGCTAGGGTTGAAGGTGTATATAAGGGGCTTCTTCGGTTATCCTTCGTAGATGTGACTTCCTTCTCCTTATTATGCCCTCATGCGACTTCCTTCTTCTTCTTCTTCTAGGGGAGCCAAATCCTCTCTCAAAACTGTAACACCATTGTAATTAAGCTACAATGATTTCCCTCTAATTATGCCAAGTCATCATGTTTTGCAAAGCTTAATTGCCACTTGTCCCAAATAACAGTCAAATTCAAAGTCAAATTCTTGCAAGGCAAAATATTATTTCTTCAAATAGAGTTTTTTTTTATAATATTACAAATAATACCTAAATAATTTTTTTAAGGAAAACAACACCACCCAACCCAAATTTACCCTAGCATCAATTAAACAGGGCCAACAACAACTATTTAAGCCAATTAAATATAAAAAACTTAAACGTTTGCAAATGACCTAAAACATTGTGTGCCTTCTCAAAGTATTGCATTGTAATTATATGACAAGTTTCATATTTAACTAAATGCATTTAGTGGCTTAAATAAATGCAAAACAGAAAAGAAAACAGAAACAGAAAAAAAAAAGGAAATAACCTACTGCACTACTAGGCCTTGAGTGCACAGTGCAAGAACCATCCCACCTCCCCCTTCTTCTTCCTCATGTTCACCGAGGCTCGTTGGACGCGTCTGCGGTGTCCAGGGCACCGATAGCCACGCGGCAGCCATCCGCAGTCTCCCCGCGTGGATAAGTCATCCCCGCAACCCTTGGTCACGCTGAGCGTTTGGGTTTACCCAAAAATTCGGGTCAGTTATTTAAGTTTATAAGAATTTTGGGTCTTCAAAATTAATACCCAAAATTTGTCTAAATTTTTTTATACCCGACAATTCGGGTATCCGCAAAATCGGGTTCGGGTAATCCTGAATTGCCCAAAATAAATACTCCCTCCGTCCACAAATACTTGTCGCATAAATAGATAAAAATGGATGTATCTAAAACTAAAATATGTTTACATACATCCATTTCGCTGACAAGTATTTTCGGACGAAGGGAGTACAAAAACAGAAGAACCAAGCATGGTGCATCGCGATGCGAGGAGGCACAGTGTGCAGCGGCTGGAGTTTGGCTGGAGAAGGAGGTCATCGGGCGAGGTGGGCTACACCTGCAGAGGAGGCGGAGCTTGCTTGCTGCAATCGCAAAGGACAACCGCTAGAGGCCAACTGGCGAGTGCGCGGTGCTGCCTACAATGGATGGTGTTGCAGCCGGGTGGTGTGTACAAAGGTGCGTGGAGTTGACATGTAGCTGGTCAAATATGGCACGGAGTGGAGGCGTACGAGGGCAGCAGTGGTGCTGTTGGTGCGAGCCACGGGGGAAGGTCATATGGGGCCTGCGGCGTAGTGCCATAGAGGTGGATACGAGCGGGGGTTGGGGCCTGTGGTAACTAGCAATGGGGGGATTGGGAAGTTGGGACAAGTGGTGACCTAAGTTTTCGTGGGCTGGGCCTCGTTTCTTTGTACACACGATGTTTTTCGGGTATGTAACCTCAAGCGCACCAGGACTTATGCCCATGATGTAACCCCCGTATGTAACCCAGTTTTCGTGGGCTGGGCCTCGTTTCTTTGTACCCCCGTATGTAACCCGTATTACCCGGCTCGATGCGGCGCATGACTTCCGCCCTCTAACCCAGTTCGAATCCTGGCTCCGTTGCAACCTCAAGCGCACCTACCTCGGGCTTTCTTCGCTCGAGAGATCCCTTGCTCGCGAGCGCGTGCACTTTTCCTGGCTCAAAGAAGGTGAGACGAACACTGCGTTCCTCAAAATCCATGCCGCTCATCGGTGTCAAAAGCATGTCATCCACTCCCTTCGGGTCAACAACACAACAATCCATGACGAGCAGGGCATGGCCGAGGCCGCCTTTCATCATTTCTCTTCGCTCTTCGGTTCCTCCTCGCCACGCGAATTCTCCCTTGATCTTGATCAGATCGACGACCGTTCGTTCGACCTCACTGATCTCAAGCTTCCTTTCTCTGAGGAAGAGATCCTTCGAGCTGCTCGCGCGCTTCCCCGCGGCAAGGCCCCAGGCCCTGACGGCTTCACCTCTGAATTTCTCGTGGCTTGCTGGGACATCGTCAAGGCCGTCATCTGCGCTGTCTTTGACAAGTTCTATTCCATGAACGGGCATAGCTTGCAGCGCCTCAACGAAGCCCTAATCACCCTCTTGCCCAAGAAGCAAGACGCCACCGCCCTCTCCGAGTACCGCCCCATCAGTCTGCTCCACCTTGTGGCCAAGGTCCTCTCCCTCCGGCTCGCCCCTCGGCTGGGACAGCTCGTGGCCACGAACCAAAGCGCTTTCATCGCTGGGCGCTGCGTGCACGGCAACTTCATGTTGGTCCAGCAGACCACACGCCAACTTCATAATCTTCGGTTACCCCGCGTCCTCCTCAAGCTTGACATCGCACGCGCGTTCGACTCGCTTTCTTGGCCCTTCCTCATTGACGTCCTTTGGCATATGGGCTTCGGACGTCGTTGGATCGAATGGGTTGCCATTCTCCTCTCCACCGCGAGTACGCGGATCCTTATCAACGGTTCCCCCGTCCCCCCCCCCCCCGATCGCCCTCGCCTGCGGCCCGCGCCAGGGCGATCCGATATCTCCCATGCTTTTCACCATGGCCATCGATGTCCTCAACTCTCTGCTGCTTCACGCCCATCAGCGAGGCCAGCTTCAGCGCCTTACCACCCGCCACGCCGCCTCGAGCATATCCCTCTTCGCCGATGACGTGGTCATTTTCTGCCACCCTTCCATCCACGACCCGCGCGTCATCCGTGAGCTGTTGCGTGTCTTTGAAGTGGCTTCCGGGCTCCGCACCAACTTCGCTAAATGCTCGGCCACGCCCATCCGTTGCGGTGATGCGGAGCTCGCGTGAATCAACGCCGAACTTGCATGCGCTGTCCTCGAGTTTCCTATCACCTACCTGGGCATTCCACTGTCAGTACGGAAACCCTCCGCCTCCTCCCTGCAGCCTATCGTTGAGAGGCTCACGAGGAAGTTGCCCACGTGGCGTGCTGCCCTCCTCTCCCGCGGCGAACGCCTCGCTCTGGTTCGTCATGTCCTTTGCACGATCCCTTCCCACATTATGGTGGCCATCACCATCTGCCCGCCTATTCTCAAGCAGATCAACCGCACCCTCCGCGAGTTCCTGTGGTACGGCAGAAAGGAGACCCGCAGCGGCCACGGTCCCGTCAACTGGCAACGCGTCTGTCACCCTCTCGAGCTCGGCGGGCAGGGCATTCAGGACCTCCACCGCCAGGGGATCGCCCTGCGATTCCAGTGGCTTTGGCTCCAGCGCACGGATCCCTCCAAGCCTTGGGCGCATCTCCAACTCCCGAGCGACCACGACGTCTCTGCCATCTTCAGGGCTTCCACATCCTGGGACGTTGGTGATGGCCAAACATGCCTCTTTTGGACCGACCACTGGCTCAACGGTCGCACCATCTCGGATCTAGCTCCGTCCCTGCTTCCTCTGGTTCCACGGCGCCTGCGCAAGCGCTCCGCCGCCGATGCCCTTCAGGACCGTCGCTGGATCGCTGATCTACGCGGCGCTCTCAACCCCACCGCCTTGATCGATTACGTCCGCCTCTGGAGATTGCTCCGGTTCACCACCCTCTCCTCCCGCCTGGACCGCCTCCTCTGGCGATGGACTTCCAATGCCAAATACTCGTCCAGATCCTACTATCGCGCTCTCTACTCCGGATCCACTCATGCACCATTCTGGCGCCTTACATGGAGATGTTGGGCTCCCCTCCGCATCAAGATTTTCACTTGGCTCTCTGACCTCGACCGCTGCTGGACGTATGCTCGACTCGCTCGTCATGGCCTGCCGCACAAGGATCGTTGTACCCTGTGTGACCAGGCCGAGGAGACCATGCAGCACATCATCATTGGATGCCCCTTCTCGTGGGCTGAGCCTTGTTTCTTTGTAGACACGATGTTTTTCGTGGGCTGAGCCAGTTTTTGGGGGGGTTTCGGTTTCAGGTAATACGGGTTCATGTTTTTCGGGTATCGGGTTTTATGCCCATCGTGACCCCCAGAAAAACCCTATGGCACTTCCCCCCTCTCCTATCTCCCCTCTCTCTCGATCTTGAGCTTGCCCGCCATCGTCCCTGCGCCCTAGATCCTTGTTTGCGATCTGTGACATCATCCCCTGCATCCTCTACATCGACGACTTCGAGCTCTACACCACCGCATTGACCGAATCGAGCTCTTCTCCCACGTTTGATCATCATCGTGAACAACTTCGATTTGTCATCGTTTGCTGCTCCTAAACCCCCGACGAGCAACTGTGACCTCCCTCGGTGAGCGTCGAGTCTTCCACTCTGTTTCCCCCTTGATTCCCTGTTTCTAGTCGTTGTTGCCATCGCTGTCAAAGCTTAGCTCCGCTGTTGCGCTTGCTGCCATCGCTTCCATCCTTCTCAAAGTTGTATGACCATGCAGTCGTGCTCAGCGCACCTCCAGGAAGCCGAGGCCCCCTCTAGATCGTCATCCCGTGCCTCCTAGTACCGAACCCGAGCTTGCCCATGCTCCGACCGCCGCCTCTGCTCGACGTCGTCATCGTTGCAGACCACCCCAGCCACCGTCGTTTGCTCTTTTGGACGCACACGAGCACCAGCGTTCGAATGCGCCTAGCCACGCTCCAAATGGTGGTCCATAGAAAATTTCCGATGAAGTCCGGCGCTCGTCGCCGCAATTTTGGTCGCCAGCGCATGCACTGATACATCTCCAACGTATCTATAATTTTTTGCTTGTCCCATGCGGTTATATTATGATTCTTGAATGTTTTACAACCATTTTATAGCAAATTTATATCATTTTTGGGACTAACCTATTGACATAGTGCCCGGTGCCAGTTGCTATTTTTTGCTTGTTTTTTACTTTGCAGAATATCAGTAGCAAATGGAGTCCAAACGTAGCTAAACTTTTTGGAGATTTTTTCTGGATCAGAAGACACCCAATGGGCCAAACATGTACCAGAGGGGAGGCCCGTGGTGGGCACAACCCACCAGGGCGCGCTAGGAGGCCCAGGCGCGCCCAGGGGGGTTGTGCCCCCCTCGGTGACCTCCGGCAGCGCCTCTTCGCCCTATAAATTACCGAATATTCCAAAGACTCTAGGGGAGTCGACATAACACAATTCCAGCTGCCGTAAGTTCCAGAACCACGAGATCCAATCTAGACACCGTCACGGAGGGGTTCATCATCCTCATTGGTGCCTCTCCGATGATGCGTGAGTAGTTCATCATAGACCTACGAGTCCATAGGCAGTAGCTAGATGGCTTCCTCTCTCTCTCTCTCTCTCTCTTGATTCTCAATACAATGGTCTCTTGGAGATCCATTTGATGTAACTCTTTTTTGCGGTGTGTGATACGTCTCCAACGTATCTATAATTAATGAAGTATTAATGCCATGTTTACAATAATTTTATATGGTTTTGGTATGATTTCATTAGAACTAAGCAGGACTGACGATGTTTTCAGCAGAACTACCATGGTGTCATTTTTTGTGCAGAAATAAAAGTTCTCAGAATGGGCTGAAAATTTATGGTGATTTTTATGGATCAAAAGAGACCCCTGAAGCACCGAAGTTGGGCCAGAAGAATCCCGAGGTGGCGTCAAGGGTGGAGGGCGCACCCCCTGTCTTGCCACTTCCTCATGGACCCCCCTGACGTGAAACCGATGCCAAAAATTCCTATAAATACCAAAACCCCCGAAAAGAAACCTAGATTGGGAGTTCCGCCTCTGCAAGCCTGTATAGCTACAAAAAACCAATCGGGAGCCCGTTCCGGCACCCTGCCGGAGGGGGAAACCATCATCGAAGGCCATCTTCATCATCCCGGCGGTCTCCATGATGAGGAGGGAGTAGCTCACCCTCGAGGTTGTGGGTATGTACCAGTAGCTATGTGTTTGATCTCTCTCTCTCTCTCTCTCTCTCTCTCCCGTGTTCTTGATTTTGCATGATCTTGATGTACTGCGAGCTTTGTTACTATAGTTGGATCATATGGTGTTTCTCCCCCTCTATCTTCTTGTGATGAATTGATTTTTACGTAGATTTCACTATTAATGGATTGAATACTATTATGGATTCGAGAACACTTGATGTATGTCTAGCGTGGGATACACATGGTGACAACGGGGTGTTCTATTTATTCACTTGATGTATATTTTGGCACTCAACTCGCGGATTCCCGAGGTGACATTTGGGTAATCTATGCATAGGGGTTGATGCACGTTTTCGTCTTCATTTCTCTGGTAGGAATCTTGGGTCACTCTTTGAGGTTCTTTGTGTTGGATTGAATATTGTGAATCTAAAGTTGTTTGGTGCATATCATATAATTGACCCACGGATACTTATGGTGACATTGTAGTATCTAGGTGACATTAGGGTTGATTGATGTGTGTCATATGGTGTTATTTCACTACAAACTCTAGGGTTGTTTGTGACACTTATAGGAATAGCTCAATGGATTGATCGGAAAGAATAACTTTGAGGTGGTTTCGTACCCTACAATAATCTCTTCGTTTGTTCTCTGCTATTAGTGACTTTGGAGTGACTCTTTGTTGCACGTTGAGGGATTGTTATATGATCTAATTATGTTATCATTGTTGAGAGAACTTGCACTAGTGAAGATATGAACCCTAGGCCTTGTTTCCAAGCATTGCAATACCATTTTCGCTCACTTTTGTTACTAGTTACCTTGCTGTTTTTATATTTTCAGATTACAAAAACCTATATCTACTATCCATATTATGCTTGTATCACCATCTCTTCGCTGAACTAGTGCACCTATACAATTTATCATTGTATTCGGTGTGTTGGGGACACAAGAGACTCTTTGTTATTTGGTCGCAGGGTTTTTAGAGAGACCATCTTCATCCTACATTTCCCACGGATTGCTAAACCTTAGGTCATCCACTTGAGCGAAATTTGCTATTGTCATACGAAACTCTGCGCTTGGAGGCCCAACACAAGTCTACAAGAAGAAGGTTGCGTAGTAGACATCAGTGTGTTTGTTGGGATGCGACAAACTTTGAGTTTATGATTGATAACCCACAAGTATAAGGGATCGCAACAGTTTTCGAGGGTAGAGTATTCAACCCAAATTTATTGATTTTACACAAGGGGAGCCAACGAATATTTGCAAATATTAGAAGCTGAGTTGTCATTTCAACCACACCCGGAGATTAATTATCTATGGCAAAGTGATTAGTAGCAAAGTAATATGATGGTTTTGATAGTAGTAGCAACAATAATAGCAACAGTAACAATGATAGCAATGATTTTGTAGCAAGTGTAATAATAACAATAGCAGCCGTAACTTAACAAGAAAAATATAAGAGAAATTCGTAGGCATTGGATCCGTGGATTCGTTGGATGATATTCATCATATAAAAGTCATAACCTAGGGCGATACAAAACTAGCTCCAGTTCATAAATATAATGTAGAGATGTATTTCGTAAATAGTCATACGTGCTTATGGAAATAACTTGCATGACATCTTTTTTCCTACCCTCCCGTGGCGGGGTCCATAAGGAAACTAAGGGATATTAAGGCCTCCTTTTAAAAGAAAACTAAAACAAAGCATTTGCACATAGTGAATACATGAACTCCTCAAACTATGGTCATCACCGGAAAGTATCATGACTATTGTCACCCCGGGGTTTACGGATCATAACACGTAATAGGTGAATATAACTTGCAAGATCGGATCTAGAACATAGATATAATGGTGATAACATAAATAGTTCAGATCTGAAATCATGGCACCCAGACCCAAAGTGAAAAGCATTAAGCATGGCAAAGTCATATCAACATCAATCTCAGAACCTAGTGGGTACTAGGGATCAAGCCCTAACAAAACTAACTCGATTACATGATGGATCTCATCCAACTCCTCATCGACCAACGAGCCTACGAAGGAATACTCACTCCCGATGGGGAGCATCATGGAATTGGCGATGAAGGAGGGTTCGTGGTGATGAAGATCGAAGATCCCCCTCTTCGGAGCCCAAAACGGACTCCAGATCTGGCCTCCCGATGAAGAACAGGAGGCGGCGGCAGCTCCGTATTGTGAAATGAGATAATTCTTCCTCCTTATTTTTTTATGAAAAATAGGTATTTATGGAGTTGGAATCAAGGTTTGCGGGGCCACCAGGTGGGCACAACCCACCTGGGCACGCCTGAGGGGGGCGCCCTAGTGGGTTGTGCTCACCCAGGGGACCCCCCTCCGGTGGTTCTTGGCTCCAGTATTTTTCTTTTATTGCATAAAAATCTCCGCAAAGTTTCATTTCAATCTGAGAGCTTTTATTTCTGCACAAAAACAACACCATGGTAGTTCTGCTGAAAACAACGTCAGTCTGTGTTAGTTTCATTCAAATCATGCAAATTAGAATCCAAAACAAGAGGAAAAGCATTAGGAAAAGTACATACGATGGAGACGTATCAACTCCCCCAAGCTTAAACCTTTGCTTGTCTTCAAGCAATTCCGTTGATAAACTGGAAGTGGAAAAGAAAAAATTTTACAAACGCTTTTGCTCTTGTTTACATAATAAGCTTAAGTAGCACCCAGGTTTTCAGCAAAGATTATAACTAACCATGTCAACAATAACTCTTAAAAATTATATTAACTCATATCATGACATAATCAACTAGCGAGCAATAATAAAATATCTCAAATGACAACACCTTATCAAAACAATCATGATATAGTATGACAATAGTGGTATCTCGCTAGCCCTTTCTGAGACTGCAAAACATAAATGTAGAGCACCTTCAAAGTTCAAGCAGTTTCTAAACATTGTAATTCATGGTAGAAAAGATCCAGTCATGATGCATCCAACATTAACTATACACAATGCACGAGGATAACAATAGTTCTCTCATAATCCGGCGCTTATTTGAGAAGGTGATGACTCAACATAAAATTAAATAAATAGTCCCTTCGTAGAGGGAAGCAAGGATTTTGCAGTGGTGCCAGAGCTCAGTTTTTAAAACAGAGGTAAATGAAATTTTGATAAATGCACCCTTCATGTTTACTTTGCGACCATTAGTTATCGATATCTTCCTAAACACATTAGTGGCGGTTCCCAAGCGATAAAAGTAAAGGTTTACTCCCCCTCCACCAACAATCACACTCCAGAGCTAGCCCAATCCTCGGGTACCATCCATACCAACATTAGTCATGGGGGAGTTTTGTTTAATTATTTGCAGTTTGATTTCGGGACTAGGAATGCCTATTACTGCCCCTCTCGTGCAAGGACGAGTGAATAAACACTCATCATGAGAATAGTCGGCTTAGCATGGAAGATACCGACTACCTCACGTCGCTCTATGAACAATCCAGGCACACAAAAAAGGACATTTATTTGAAGTTTTTTGAGGTGGCACATACAAATTTACTTAGAACGGCAGGGTAATACCGCATATAGGTTGGTATGCTGGACTGATCTGGAATAACTTGGGTTTTAGGATTTTGATGCACAAGCAGTATTTCTGCTTAGTACAAGCGAAGGCTAGCAAATAGGTTGGGAAGCGGCCAGCTAGAGAGTGAAAACGGTCATGAACATGCATTATGCATAATGAACATTGGATAATAGCATGAGTAGGATATGAACACCATGAACATAAATATCATAGAGGCTATGTTGGTTTTGATTCAACTACATGTATGAACATGTGCCAATTCAAGCCACTCGAAACATTTAGAGGAGGATACCATATCATCATACTACATCACAATCATTTTAACACAATGTTGACATCCAAAATAAATCATTATCCACTCCTAGCTACTTAAGCATGGCATGAGAAACTATAATCTCTAATTGTCATTGCAAACATGTTTGATCATAATATGTTGAATCATGGATACTAGGTTAAACATATTTACAAAAATTAAACAAGTTGAGTTCATACATGTTTCTCTCTGCCTCGTCCAGTTCACCAAATATCGTCATTATTGCCTTTCACTTGCACGACCGAACAATTTGAAAATAATAATAGTGCAAGGATACCATGGACTAAGCTGGAATCTGCAAACATTTTATTCAAAAAGGAGAAGACGAGCTAATATGGGCTCTTTGTTGGATCAACAATAATGCATATGAGAGCCACTCAACATTTTCATCATGCTCTTCTCCTTGGTATGACTCAATAATAAAAAAATAGAGAAACACACTAAAATATTTTTGGATTTTTTAGTTTTTCTAGAAGAAAGCAAATTAAAGAAGGAGAAAAAAACGAGAAAAATTATTTACACGGGAAAGCTCCCAATAAGCAAAAAGAACAATCGAGAAATCTTTTTGGTTTTTTTATTTTAATACTACAACTAATTAAACTTGAAAGAAAAAACAAAAAGAAGCAGGAAATATTTTTGGGTTTTCTCAATGTTTTTCAAACACACAAGAAGAAAGTGAGAAAATAAATCTAACATGGATGATACAATGAAAAAGTAAGGACACTGGCAACTGGAATGAAATATGTGAACATGAATGTAATGTCGGTGGAAAACGTACTCCCCCAAGCTTAGGCTTTTGGCCTAGCTTGGTAATCACCACTTGTAGTAGCCATCCGGTCCCATGTTGAAGTGTTGTGGAGCAGGAACCTAAGCGTCCCACTCCTGAGGCTCCTCCTCTGCCGCTGACTGGCCCTTCCAGTAGGCAATGATGTCATCTGGCATGATCTGGTATCCGCCCCTGGCAATGATGTCATCTGGCATGATCTGGTATCCGCCCCTGGCACTTATACCATTCTCTGAGTATGGAGGTCACTATCCGATGATTCCCCAATGACTCCCTTGGAGTTCTTCTTGGAAGCAAACTTCCTAAAGAAACTCATCTTATTCCTAAGGATAAAATTCTGAAATTTTTAGTCCACAAATTTTTTTTCAACAAAACTTTACAAGATTGATAGCAACTACTCATAAGCATGCATAGAGGCTATATTGAGCATTCAAACAACTTAGAAGTCCAACAATTCAACATGCAAGCTCATCTACAACAGCACCAAGAGTAGTTAATTATTCAAAATATAAACCACTAGAGCAAAAACTAATTGGACCAATGGAGGAGTCACATACCAAGTAGCAATCCCCCAAAACAGTTTTGAAAACGGAGCTTCGAGCAAAGAGATCGAAATCCGTGGGTTTGATAGCAAGAGCGAGAGAGAGCAATGGTGAATTTTTTTCTGGAGGTAGGTGATGACATGGGCTAAAGAGATAAGTGAGTGGGCCCACGTGGGGACCAGAACCCACCAGGGCATGCCTGGGGCTGTTGGCGCGCCCAGGTGGGTTGTGCCCACCTGGTGCACCCCCTCTGATGTTATTTGCACTAAATATTCAGAAATTCAGAAGAAAAAAATCGTATTAAATTTTCAGGACATTCTGAAAACTTTTATTTTTGGGTCATTTTTATTACACGGAAAATCCAGAAAACAGGATAAACATAGCATTTTATTTTATTTAACTAAGAAAAACAGAAAACAAAAGGCAAGGACAGAAAGTTGTGCCTACTAAATTCATCAACTTCATACCTCTCAAAAGTGATCTATTAATAAGGTTGATCAAGTCTTATTAACAATCACCTTCGATTAGCATGAAACCAAAGAACTTTCGTAAAACACTAAGTTACCTCAACGGGGATATGCATGTCCCAAACAATAAGTATATCATATTTCTTTTTGGCAGTAGGTAGAGGTAGTTGAAAACTTCCAATAGTGACTGCCGAAGATTTTTCAACAACATTTATACCATTCAATTGGAATTGTTTTTCGGAAAGTGCACTGTATGCTCATTACCATTGATATGAAAAGTGACCTTGCTTTTATTGCAATCAATAACAGCCCCTACATTATTCAAAAAGGGTCTATCAAGGATAATCGACATGTTGTCGTCCTCGGGCATCTCTAGTATAACAAAGTCAACTAAGATGGTAATATTTGCAACAACAACGGGCATATATTCACAAATACCGATAGGTATAGCAGTTGATTTATCAGCCATTTGCAAAGATATTTTAGTAGGTGTGAGTTTATTCGAGTCAAGTCTTTTATATAAGAAGAAAGGCACAACAATAACACCAGCTCCTAAATCACATAGAGCAGTTTTCACATAGTTTCTTTTGATGGAGCAAGGTATAGTTGGTATTCCCGGATCTCCAAGTTTTTTATATACTCCATCCTTAAAATAATAATTAGCAAGCATGGTGGAGATTTCAGATTCAGGTATTTTCCTTTTATTAGTGATGATGTCTTTCATATATTTTGCAGAAGGGTCCATCTTTTAAATATCAGTCAAGCGAGTACGCAAAAGACTGGCCTAATCATTTCAGCAAAGCATTCAAACTCTTCATCATCTTTCTTCTTAGTTGATTTACGTGGAAAGGGCATGGGTTTTTGAACCCATGGTTCTCTTTCTCTTCCATGTTTCCTCGTAACAAAGTCTCTTTTATCATATCTTTTATTTTTAGGTTGTGGGTTATCAAGATCGAAAGCTGGTTCTATTTCAACATCATTATCTAGTTCTTTATCAAATTTTGGTTGAGTGTCTTCATGAACATCATCATTATCTTTTTCATTATCACTAGGTAAATTTTCATTACCAGATTTAGTTTCAGCATCAGAAATAGAAACATCATTATTAGCTTCAGGAGGTTTTTCTATCTCAGGTTCACTAGAGGTATGCAAAGTCCTATCATTTTTATTTTTCTTCTTCTTTTTAGAAGGGCTAGGCGCATCAGTGTTAATTCTTTGAGAGTCTTGTTCAATTCTTTTAGGGTGTCCCTCAGGATAATGTAGTTCCTGAGTCATTTTATCTCCTCTAGTTGCTACTCTAACAACAAAGTCATTTATATTATTGTTCATTTCATCAAGCAATTATTTTGATATTTAGCAACTTGTTCTAACCGGGTGTGAACCATAGGGGAATGTTTTCCTACACCTCTAACATCATTGGTAATTCTGAATAACAAGTCACTCAAGCGAGCAATCATGTCAGAGTTGTATTTCAATTGTTTCCTCATAACATTTGCATTAAAGTGATCATGTTTCTAATGTAGTTATCAAACTCATAAAGGCATTGACTATGATGCATATTATAAGGATTGTCCTTATCGTTAAATTTCACAAAAGAATTTACCTCTACCACCTTGGGTGGTGGTCTATGAAGCCCATGTATTTTTTCAATAGGAGGTAAATTTTTGACATCCTCAGATTTAATACCTTTTTCCTTCATACATTTCTTTGCCTCTTCCATATCTTCAGGATTGAGATATAAGATATCCCTCTTCTTTGGAGTGGGTTTAGGTGGTGGTTCAGGAAGAGTCCAATCATCATAATTTTTCAAAATGTTATTCAATAATTCTTTAGCTTGTTCAATAGTTTGTTCCCTGAAAACACAACCAGCACAACTATCTAGGAAGTTCCTAGAAGCATCGGTTAGTCCATCATAGAAGATATCAAGTATTTCATTTTTCTTAAGAGGATGATCAGGCAAAGCATTCAGCGGTTGAAGAAGCCTCCTCAAACTTGTGGGAGACTCTCTTTTACAATTTGCACAAAGTTAAATATTTCCTGTAAGGCAACTTGTTTCTTATGAGCAGGAAAATATTTTTCAGAGAAGTAGTAAATCATATCCTGGGGACTGCGCACACAACCAGGAGCAATAGTATTATAACACATCTTAGCATCACCCTTTAATGAGAAGGGAAATAATTTGAGAATATAATAATGGTGATTTTTTGTGACGCCCTCGATTTGACCGTACACTAATCATACACGCAAATGTGTACGATCAAGATCAAGGACTCATGGGAAGATATCACAACACAACTCTAGACACAAACTAAAATAATACAAGCTTTATATTACAAGCCAGGGTCCTCAAAGGCTCGAATACAAATGCTCGAAGACACAAGAGTCAGCGGAAGTAATAATATCTGAGTATAGACATAAGTTAAACAATTTTCCCTTAAGAAGGCTAGCACAAAAGTAGCAATGATCAAAAAGGCAAGGCCTCCTGCATGGGACCTCCTAACTACTCCTCGAAGCCGAATTCCACGTAGAAACCTCCTCGGGATCCTCTGGCTCCTAGACTCCATCATATGATCGCAATAACCGGGAAAAGGGGGGAAAGAAGTAGCAAAGCAACCGTGAGTACTCATCCAAAGTACTCGCAAGAAAGGAACTACACTACATATGCATTGGTATCAATGAAAAGGGGTAGTATATGTGGACTGAACTACAGAATGCCAGAATAAGAGGGGGATAGCTAGTGCTATCGAAGACTACGCTTATGGCAGCCTCCATATTGAAGAAGTAGATGAGAGTAGATGGTAAGTTAACCGAGTATCATCGTATAGCATAATCCTACCCGGCGATCCTCCCCTCGTCGCCCTGTGAGAGAGCGATCACCAGGTTGTATCTGGCACTTGAAAGGGTGTATTTTTTTAAGTATTCGATTCTAGTTGTCATAAGGTCAAGGTACAACTCCGGGTCATCCTTTTATCGAGGACATGGCTATTCGAATAGATAAACTTCCCTGCAGGGGTGCACCACATTTCCCAACACGCTCGATCCCCTTTGGCCGGACACACTTTTCTGGGTCATGTACGGCCTCGGAAGATCAACACATCGCAGCCCTACCTAGGCACAACAGAGAGGTCAGCACGCCGTTCTAAATCCTATGACGCAGGGGTTTGGGCCCATCACCCATTGCACACATGCATGTTGCGAACGTGGCCGGAAGCAGACCTAGCCTCCCTAATAAAAGAGCAGGCGTTCCAACCCAATCCGGCGCGCGCCGCTCAGTCGCTGATGTCAAGAAGGCTTCGGCTGATACCATGACGTCGAGTGCCCATAACTGTTCCCGCGTAGTTGGTTAGTGTGTATAGGCCAATGGCCAGACTCAGATCAAATACCAAGATCTCATTAAGCGTGTTATTTTGAAGTAACTGCAGACGCCGACCAGGCCAGGCCCACATCTCTCGTAGGTGGTCTCAACCTGCCCGGTCGCTCCGCCACAAAGTAACAGTCGGGGACCCTCGGGAACCCAGGCCCACCACTACCTGGATGGAACCACCTGCCCCTTCAGCCCCCACATCAGAAACACTTGCGGGTACTCTACGAGCCGACCCGACTTTAGTCACCACATGTATCGCATATTATGTATATAAGTATATACCCGTGATCACCTCCCTAGTGATCACGACCCGATAGTATAGCATGGCAGACGACAAGAATGTAGGGTCACTGATGGAAAACTAGCATCCTATACTAAGCATTTAGGATTGCAGGTAAGGGTAACAATTGTAGCAACAACGACAGGCTATGCATCAGAATAGGATTAACCAAAAGCAGTAACATGCTACACTACTCTAATGGAAGCAGTAGAGAGAAGAATAGGCGATATCAGGTTGATCAAGGGGGGAGGCTTGCCTGGTTGCTCTGGCAAGAAGGAGGGATCGTCAGCACCGTAGTCGTATTAGGTAGCAGTGGCGTCGGTCTCGGTGTCTAACGAGAGAAGAGGGGGAAGAAACAATAAATATAATGCAAACATAAGCATGACAATAGATGAAATGACAATGAGCGGTGCTAGGTGGGCCCTAACGCGGTAGTAGGTGGTACCGGCGGAGGAGGCAAACATCCGAGAAAGTTTTCCCGACGTTTCACGTTTTTGGACAGATGAACCGGAGGGGGAAAGTTGCGTGTTTGCTATGCTAGGGATGTGTGGCGGACGAACAGGCTACGAATTCGTATTTGTCTCGTTGTTCGGAGCAAATTTCATGTAAAAAGTTTTTTCATCTGACTTATAGATTATTTTATATGAATTTTCAAAGATTTAAATATTTTCTAGATTTCTGGATTTATTTTAATTTGAAATTCATTTATTATTAAACGCTAACTGTACCCACTATAATACTACACAGAGTATGACAAGTGTTGGGGAACGTAGCAATAATTCAAAATTTTCCTACGTGTCACCAAGATCAATCTATGGAGTCATCTAGCAACGAGGGAGGAGTGGATCTACATACCCTTGTAGATCGCGCGGAAGCGTTCAAGAGAACGGGGTTGATGGAGTCGTACTCGTCGTGATCCAAATCACCGATGATCCTAGCGCCGAACGGACGGCACCTCCGCGTTCAACACACGTACGGAGCAGCAACGTCTCCTCCTTCTTGATCCAGCAAGGGGGAGGAGAGGTTGATGGAGATCCAGCAGCACGACGGTGTGGTGGTGGAAGTAGCGGGATTCCAACAGGGCTTCGCCAAGCGCTGCGGGAGGAGGGAGATGTGTCATGGGAGGGAGAGGGAGGCGCCAGGGCTTAGGTGCGGCTGCCCTCCCTTCCCCCCACTATATATAGGGCCAAGGGAGAGGAGGGCACAGCCTTGGCCCTTCCTCCAAGGAAGGGTGCGGCCAGGGAGGAGTCCATCCTCCCCAAGGCACCTAGGAGGTGCCTTCCCCTTTTAGGACTCTTCCTTTCCCTTATCTCTTGGCGCATGGGCCTCTTGGGGCTGGTGCCCTTGGCCCATATAGGACAAGGCGCACACCCCTACAGCCCATGTGGCCCCCCGGGGCAGGTGGACCCCTTGGTGGACCCCCAGACCCCTTTCGGCACTCCCGGTACAATACCGATAATGCGCGAAACTTTTCCGGCGACCAAAACAAGACTTCCCATATATAAATCTTTACCTCCGGACCATTCCGGAACTCCTCGTGACATCCGGGATCTCATACGGGACTCCGAACAACTTTCGGGTTACCGCATACTAATATCTCTATTACCCTAGCGTCACCGAACCTTAAGTGTGTAGACCCTACGGGTTCGGGAGACACGTAGACATGACCGAGACGACTCTCCGGCCAATAACCAACAGCGGGATCTGGATACCCATGTTGGCTCCCACATGCTCCTCGATGATCTCATCGGATGAACCACGATGTCGAGGATTCAATCAATCCCGCTTACAATTCCCTTTGTCTATCGGTATGTTACTTGCGCGAGATTCGATCGTCGGTATCCCAATACCTTGTTCAATCTCGTTATCGGCAAGTCTCTTTACTCGTTCCGTAATGCATGATCCCGTGACTAACTCCTTAGTCACATTGAGCTCATTATGATGATGCATTACCGAGTGGGCCCAGAGATACCTCTCCGTCATACGGAGTGACAAATCCCAGTCTCGATTCGTGCCAACCCAACAGACACTTTCGGAGATACCCGTAGTGCACCTTTATAGCCACCCAGTTACGTTGTGACGTTTGGCACACCCAAAGTATTCCTACGGTATCCGGGAGTTGCACAATCTCATGGTCTAAGGAAATGATACTTGACATTAGAAAAGCTTTAGCATACGAACTACACGATCTAGTGCTAGGCTTGATTGGGTCTTTTCCATCACATCATTCTCCCAATAATGTGATCCCGTTATCAACGACATCCAATTTCCATGGTCAGGAAACCGTAACCATCTATTGATCAATGAGCTAGTCAACTAGAGGCTTACTAGGGACACGGTGTTGTCTATGTATCCGCACATGTATCTGAGTTTCCTATCAATACAATTCTAGCATGGATAATAAATGATTATTATGAACAAGGAAATATAATAATAATCAATTTATTATTGCCTCTAGGGCATATTTCCAACATCAAGCAGGGCCAGGTCAACTATTGACTAAGCAGTCAAATGTTGACTGGTCAAAGTAAATAGTGATGTGGGCCCCAGGTGTCATTGACTTAGGAAACTCAAATTTGTTTTAACCTTAACTTTAACAGGGAGGGCCCACGTGTCATTGTTAGTGGGTTAATTAGTGGGGTGGGGGTAATTAGGCGGTGGTTAGTGCTAATTAATATAGAAAAAGGGGGTCGGCCCCAAACACACACACACACACACACCACACACACACGCACAGACGCACACGGCCATGGCCGTGACCATGGCCGACGGCAGCGGCGGGCAGCGGCAAGGCGTGGCCCTGGGCGAGCGCTGTCGGGCGCCGACAGCGGCCAACGGAGCAGCAGCAGCGCGCGGGGGCGGCGAGGGTGGAGCGCCGTGGAGCTAGTATGAGCGGGAAGGCGCGGGCGCGCCGGCAAGCGGGAGACGCGGGCGCGGAGTGCAGCGGCCCTGCAGGCAGGCAGGGGGCATGCGAGGACCAGCGACAGACGACGTAGGGTGCAGCCGGGCGCGGCCTAGGGAGAGGCAGGGCGCGGGCAACACAGGTCAAAACCATGGACGAGCTCCGGTCACAGCGAACAACGATGCAAAGGACCATGAATCGAGATCGGGAAGAGGGGGAATCAGATGAGGATCTCATGGCGGTTCTCGATGACGTGCTCGGGGGGGGGGGTGCTGAGGGGCGAGATCCAGGACGGGGAAGCGGCGACCGGACGCGGGGAAGACACCCGATGGCGAGCGCTCTAGGCTTCCTAGCTCGAGCCCTTCGGTGTGGTGATGGAGCCGACCACGACGAAGCTCCCGGACATCTTCACTCGATGAGGGGAGGCTAGTGGCCGCGTGCTCCATGGTGTTGCATAGATGATGTGCTCGGGCATGAGTTCAGATCAAGAGAGAGAGGCGATGGAGAGGTATGAAGCGGTTAGGGTTCGTCAATGGGGTCGGGAGGGCTCTTATGCATCTCCAAGATGAGCAGATGATCGACATGAGGGGCATCGACACGTGGACGTCCGAGCGTGTGCTGCACCAGGAAGTTGCCTCCTCTGTACAGAAGAAGAAGGAGAAGGCCGTGGTGGGCTTGGGCCGGTTCCTGTAGCAGCTGGCCACAAGTGGCCATGGGGTTTCTTTCTATTTTTCTATTTCCTAACCTCTTTTCTAATTTAGCTACACTTTTACATCTTAAATTTATACCAAATGACTTTAGTTGAAGATGAAAGTTGGCTCATAAATATTAGGAAATGGCTTCACCTAGCCAAAAAAGTTTCAATTTATTTTGAAAAGTATGAGTTTTTGGTTAAATTAAATTGGCCAAAATTAAAGTTGTTGGCATTGTTTTAATTAGGTTAGGGCCATTTTGCTAATTCAAAACATGGTAGATTCTTCATGACAATTACTTAGCAGGTATTTGCGAAATTATGAACACTTTTATTTTAACATCCGAAGAAATATTTTTGACACTTCTATTGAGAATTTAAATTTGAGTTGAATTAATTATTTAATTGTATTTAAGTATAAAAAATGATGCCATCACATATTAAGGGAAGATCACTGTAGCTTGATTCTCGGGGTGTTACAAATCTCCTCCACTACAAGAAATCTCGTCCCGGGATTTAAGAGGTGGAGTAAGGGCGAAGATTTTGTTATGCAATTATAATGAATCTTCTTGGTCTTGGTTGCTCTTATCGAAGAGGTCGATCCATTACGTTGATGTCTTCATTTCTTTGCTTCGGGTCATCTTGATGAAGTCGGCATCCTTTCTTCGAGAACTCCATTGTACTTACGAAAGTATAAAGGATGGGTATTCCGGGAGAACGGACCTCTACAAGGTTGACTATTTGGTTGATAGCATCGGGGAAGGTGGCAGAGGTAACTCTCGAATTGAAACTTAAGAAAATATTGAGATCAGAGTAAGGAGGTATCCTGGGAATTTCGAGCGGGAAGGTAATGATTTGATGCATGTTACAGGGCGTGAAAGGGGTTCAAAGCAACGGGAATAAGTATTTTGTCTGATACCAGATTTGAAGGTGGCTCATGAATTACATACGAGGCCACGTGCGAGGAACAACCTTGGGAACAGGGGGTGTATAGGAGAGTCAGGTTTCGATCATGTGGAATGGTGGGTTATGGGCCCACCATGTGGGTTAAAAGTATGAAGGGCGAAGACGTCTTGCACGATACTGTAAGCAAGGCATGTTAGAGGATATCATATCAGTTATGTCGGCAACAACAACGGTACCAAGGGCGAGGGACGAAGAGAACCATTTTCCTGCTCGTTGAATGAGGCGGACCAATAGGCAAAGTTCTCGTCCATCGGTGGTTATCCGGATGTCATCAACAATAGTAACAGGGTCTTACTGACAAAAGTGTACACCAAGATGTTTACATAAGCAGGAGAATATTATTGCTTAGACCATATATAGATCACCGGAAACGTTAAACAAACCAATGTAAAGGAAATGTGATCATCAGATTAAACATAACAATGGAAAGGAAAATGTGTTTAAACACATATATCAGGGGTATATCCTTCGGAAGGACAAGCAGAGCATGATATCCATGACATGATATAATGTAGTAAACTCTTTAGGTAGGGGAGAGAATTTTCATGACATTACCCATACAACGGTGTTTGGGTAATCGAGCAGGAAACATTTAGCATTGGGCTTCAAATGTTCTTGTTGAAAATCAGAGTACCATGGACATGCTTCGAGATAGCATTGACATGGTCAATAGGTGAAGATCAGACTTTGGAAACACAAAGGACACATCAGGAATAACTTGTAGAATAAGTCTTACAATTTCCTCATGGAAGAATGGTTAACCTTGTTGAAAAGGAATCTATAACAATAGGGCCTCCGGCCAGGTGTGCTAGGCACGACATCACCTTACCGGGTCACATAAAGAACAATGTTATAACTCTTGGAAATATGTTCCAACCATCATATCTGACCGAGATTCAGATATGATTGGTGTTAGGATAACTCAGATTTAGGATGCCCGAGAAGAAAGGTGCAACACTAATTGTCAAGATGACATTGTAAGAATCTCGGGAATTGATCTATGGAAGCGAGTTCTGAAACAAGAGTTCATCATCAAACCAAGGAGAGGACGAGGAGGTGACTGAGGGACTCGGCAACAATTCATCTAGATTTCTGACAAGATGGATTTCCACTATTATGTGAACAAGGAGATAACTTTTGTCAGATCAATGATATAATGGTGTATGCTCGAGGAAAACATACACAATTAAACATTGGTTGAAAGATGCACCCGAAAATATGGGCTGGGTTGCACGATCAATGTTAGAATGGTGACTTAATGAACAAAAATGATTAAAATGAAACTATCGGCCATTCACTTGAAAGAAATAGGGTTGCCAGAAGTTTTGAATTCACACATCATAGTTCAACTGCCGATATTGCGGTTAGAAACAACACGGGGACCAAGAAATGAACGGAGATGGCGAGAAGTACTACTATATCAAGAATTCTTAAGAGGTGGAGCAATCTCACAACATCCTTGACATAAAAGATAGTAATACTTAAAGGTAGAACATAATCAAGATGGATAGCAAGTCGCGTCCATAACATGAACAAGTTTGTGATGAAAGGAAGGTAAGGATGTTGTCGATGGTAACTCAAATTACCAAGGGATGAGGATGGCACTTATGCTCATGAATTCAACTTATATCCTAGAAGGAGTCAAGATGTTGACGATGATCATGACAAATTTTGTCGAGAGATTTCATGAAGATGTAATTAGTTGGCAATGACAACAAGTCAATGGAATGATGAAGCCAAAGGTTATTGGAACCCAAGGTACGACACAAACTCGAAATCAAGCTTGCCGTTCAAGGCGAAGTGATATGACGAGGAAGATCAACGTAAGCTGAGCTCATCGTCAAAAATTGTGCTCCGGGAAGAAGGACCAGGTAGCACAGTTAAAATTTTACATGATAATGATATGGCCAATCAGGCTAGGAATGACTTGAAGGGTTATTAAACTCTTAAGCAACGAAAATTACTTAAGAGTTATTGTATCGGAGTACGGACTCGATTCACTATTCAGTGTTCTCGGTTGACGACAACCCAGAACCCAAGAAAAAATTGGATTCGGGGAGAAATAACATTTGATGAAGAACCCATAAGAAGTTATGCAGTTCCATGATATTCTCGAGATACCGGAGTGTAATACTTGATGGTAGATCAAAGTAAAGGTTGGACTGAGGTATTGATCCGCAGAAGACAAGTGTTTTCACTTGCCTGAGAAATGGAATCAAGGAGAAAATATGGTCAGAACCATGATTGCAAAGGATCAATTCACACATACCAGATGATATTATATCAATAAAATAGTTATTATTACAAGAAGCTCTATGGTAGGATCTACATCGTGTCCATGGGCATGAACACAAAGTTCAAGGTCGACTCCCACTTCTTCAATCTCTAACCTTCCATTCACCTCTCACTTTCAAAGAAGTTGTAGTGTTGAAATTTTATCTGGCAAAATACTAGAAGAGTATGACTCATGAAAACTTTCGAGTTCACACATATTAAGGAAGGCATAGGTTCAACCCATCAGGGTATCGTGGAAACATATACCACAAGCTTCAATATTAAATACCACCAGCTCAAAAGCAGAGCATGGTTGAGAAAGCAGAGGATACAATTTACCAAAGGCATTATATATCCGTGGAAAGGCTCACAAGGTTATTAAATATGAAGGACATTGTAAGATAATTATCCAACAAGAGGTCTGGTGGTCTACAACAGAACTGATGTGAGTATTGGTACTCTATCAGAGGAAGAAGGAATGCGAGCGCATCGGATTATAGAAACAACTGACTAATTCAAAGCTCAAATGCAAAGGAATTATGATTTCCAAATCAAGGGATCAGAAGCCAATGGTCTGATTAAGGATGGAAAAGTTGAGTAGACTTAGGGATACAATCGACGCTAATTTGATTAGTCGAGAACTAGCTCCTGTTCAAAATGACATCTGAGTCAGAAGGATGAATACTAGGACCTGATTGAGGATTGCGAGCATTCACAACATATTGAATCAATGAACTCAAAATGATAGTGACAAAGGCTGCCAATAAGATTACTTTACTTATGGGATTAACCATAATGCAAGCAAGCAAGAATTTCAAGAGCAATAAGCTGCTAAGGATTTTCGAAAGATCGAATATTATTTCGAAGACCTTAGTGAAACACATAAACAACTGAGGATGAGTGGATACTCGGTAGGTGCGAGAAATTATCCATAGGGGCATTCAGGCGGCAAAGAACTGCAAGGCGGAAGGCACAAAGTATTCTCGGAACAATAGAGAGAATTTTGGGGTATCTTGTAATAACAAGATCAGCTGGGAATAAAAGTAAGGACGATAGGTGTATGTATTTATCCGTAGGGATATTTCGGTGGTAGGGAATTGCAAAGGCGACGGGCACAAAGTCTCAAGAGAACATCGGAGAGTATCTTCAGAATCTTCTGGTGCAGCATGCGATCATCTGTGATAAGGGGCTCTCTGGGAGAAAGTAGTTACGAGAACCTAGAGTCAGATTTAGTAAAATCATTTAACCCGAATAGAAGAGATCTCAGAGTCCCAGAGTATAGACGAGGAGTAAAAGATCCTAATACCACCCAATGGTGACGTGGGGTCGTAAGCCGCACATCCATGTTAGTAAAAGTTTTTCAATGACTAGACTCAACTTCAGCTAAGGAGTTTGGAAGGGGATTCCTACAAGCAGTCGGCTCTGATACCAACTTGTGACGCCCCTGATTTGATAGTACACTAATCATACACACAAATGTGTACGATCAAGATCAAGGACTCACGGGAAGATATCACAACACAACTCAAGACACAAATTAAAATAATACAAGCTTTATATTACAAGCTAGGGGCCTCGAAGGCTTGAATACAAATGCTCAAAGACACAAGAGTCAGCGGAAGTAATAATATCTGAGTATAGACATAAGTTAAACAAGTTTGCCTTAAGAAGGCTAGCACAAAAGTAGCAACGATCAAAAAGGCAAGGCCTCCTGCGTGGGACCTCCTAACTACTCCTCGAAGCATAACTCCACATAGAAACCTCCTCGGGATCCTCTGGCTCCTGGACTCCATCATATGATTGCAATAACCGGGAAAAGGGGGGGGGGGAAGAAGTAGCAAAGCAACCGTGAGTACTCGTCCAAAGTACTCGCACGCAAGGAAGTACACTACATATGCATTGGTATCAATGAAAAGGGGTAGTATATGTGGACTGAACTGCAGAATGCTAGAATAAGATGGGGATAACTAGTCCCATCGAAGACTACGCTTCTGGCAGCCTCCATATTGAAGCAGTAGATGAGAGTAGATGGTAAGTTAACCGAGTATCATCGTATAGCATAATCCTACCCGGCTATCCTCCCCTCGTTGCCCTGTGAGAGAGCGATCACTGGGTTGTATCTGGCACTTGAAAGGGTGTATTTTATTAAGTATCCGGTTCTAGTTGTCATAAGGTTAAGGTACAACTCCGGGTCGTCCTTTTACCAAGGGACACGGCTATTCGAATAGATAAACTTCCCTATAGGGGTGCACCACATTTCCCAACACGCTTGATCCCCTTTGGCCGGACACACTTTTCTGGGTCATGTCCGGCCTCGGAAGATCAACACGTCGCAGCCCTACCTAGGCACAACAGAGAGGTCAGCACGCCGATCTAAATCCTATGACGCAGGGGTCTAGGCCCATCGCCCATTGCACACCTGCACATTGCGAACGCGGCTAGAAGCAGACCTAGCCTCCCTAATACAAGAGCAGGCGTTCCAGCCCAATCCAGCGCGCGCCGCTCAGTCGCTGACGTCAAGAAGGCTTCGACTAATACCACGACGTCGAGTGCCCATAACTGTTCCCGCATAGTTGGTTAGTGCGTATAGGCTAATGGCCAGACTCAGATCAAATACCAAGATCTCGTTAAGCGTGTTATTTTGAAGTAACCGCGGACGCCAACCAGGGCCAGGCCCACCTCTCTTGTAGGTGGTCTCAACTTGCCCAGTCGCTTCGCCACAAAGTAACAGTCAGGGGCCGTCGAGAACCCAGGCCCACCACTACTTGGATGGAACCACCTGCCCCTTCGGCCCCCACATCAGAAACACTTGCGGGTACTCTACGAGCTGACCCGACTTTAGTCACCACATGTATCACATATTACGTATATAAGTATATACCCGTGATCACCTCCCTAGTGATCACGGCCCGATAGTATAGCATGGCAGACGGGCAAGAATGTAGGGTCACTGATGGAAAACTAGCATCCTATACTAAGCATTTAGGATTGCAGGTAAGGGTAACAATTGTAGCAACAATAACAGGCTATGCGTCTGAATTGGATTAACCGAAAGCAGTAACATGCTACACTACTCTAATGCAAGCAGTAGAGAGAAGAATAGACGATATCGGGTTGATCAAGGGGGGCTTGCCTGGTTTCTCTGGGAAGAAGGAGGGATCGTCAGCACCGTAGTCGTACTAGGTAGCAGCGGCGTCGGTCTCGGTGTCTAACGAGAGAAGAGGGGGAAGAAACAATAAATATAATGCAAACATAAGCATGCGATGCATGAAATGAAAATGAGAGGTACTAGGTGGGCCCTAACGCGGTAGTAGGTGGTACTGGCGGAGGAGGGAAACATCCGGGAAAGTTTTCCCGATGTTTCACGTTTTTGGACAGATGAACCGGAGGGGGAAAGTTGCATGTTCGCTATGCTAGGGATGTGCGGCGGATGAACGGGCTGCGTATTCGGATTCGTCTCGTCGTTCTGAGCAACTTTCATGTACAAAGTTTTTTCATCTGACTTATAGATTATTTTATATGAATTTTCAAAGATTTAAACATTTTCTAGATTTCTGGATTTATTTTAATTCGAAATTCATTTATTATTAAATGCTAAGTGTACCCACTGTAATACTACACAGAGTATGACAAGCGGGGCCAACTCAACTGTTGACTAAGCAGTCAACGGTTGACTGGTCAAAGTAAACAGTGATGTGGGCCCAGGTGTCACTGACTTAGGAAACTCAAATTTGTTTTAACCTTAAATTTAACAGGGAGGGCCCACATGTCATTGTTAGTGGGTAAATTAGTGGGGTGGGGGTAATTAGGCGGCGGTTAGTGCTAATTAATATAGAAAAAGGGTGGTTGGCCCCAAACACACACACACACACGCACAGACGCACACGGCCATGGCCGTGACCATGGCCGGCAGCAACAGCGGGCAGGGGCAAGGCGTGGCCCTGGGCGGGCGCTGTCGGGCGCCGACAGCGGCTAGCGGAGCAGCAGCAGCGCGCGGCGGCAGCGAGGGCGGAGCGCCACGGAGCTAGTGCGAGCGGGGAGGCGCGGGCGCGCCGGCGGGTGGGAGACGCGGGCGTGGAGTGCAGCGGCGCTGCAGGCAGGCGGGCGCGCGTGCGAGGAGCAGCGACAGACGACATAGGGTGCAGCTGGGCACGGCCTAGGGAGAGGCAGGGCGCGGGCGACATAGGGCACAACAATGGACGAGCTCCGGTCACGGCGAACAACGATGCGCAGGACCACGAATCAAGACCGGGAAGAGGGGGAATCGGATGAGGATCTCACGGCGGTTCTCGATGACGTGCTCAAGGGGGGCAGGGGAGCGCTGAGGGAGGAGATCCGGGACGGGGAAGCGGTGACCGGACATGGGGAAGACACCCGATGGCGAGTGCTCGGGGCCTCCGAGCTCGAGCCCTTCCGTGTGGTGATGTAGCCGACCACGACGGAGCTCCCAGACATCTTCACGTGACGAGGGGAAGCTAGTGGCCGCGTGCTCCATGGTGTTGCATCGACGATGTGCTCGGGCACAAGTTCAGATCGAGAAAGAGAGGCGATGGAGAGGTATGAAATGGTTAGGGTTCGTCAACGGGGTCGGGAGGGCTCTTATGCATCTCCAGGACGAGCAGATGATCGACACGAGGGGCATCGGCACATGGACGGCCGAGCGTGTGCTGCACCAGGAAGTTGCCTCCTCTGTACAGAAGAAGAAGGAGAAGGCCGTGGTGGACTTGGGCCGGTTCCTGTAGCAGCAGGCCACAAGTGGCCATGGGGTTTCTTTCTATTTTTCTATTTCCTAACCTCTTTTCTAATTTAGCTACACTTTTACATCTTAAATTTATACCAAATTACTTTAGTTGAAGATGAAAGTTGGCTCATAAATATTAGGAAATGGCTTTACCTAGGCAAACAAGTTTCAATTTATTTTGAAAAGTATGAGTTTTTGGTTAAATTAAATTGGCCAAAATTAAAGTTGTTGGCATTGTTTTAATTAGGTTAGGGGCATTTTGCTAATTCAAAACATGGTAGATTCTTCATGACAATTACTTAGCAGGTATTTGCGAAATTATGAACACTTTTATTTTAACATCCGAAGAAATATTTTCGACACTTCTATTGAGAATTTAAATTTGAGTTGAATTAATTATTTAATTGTATTTTAAGTATAAAAAATGGTGCCATCACATACTAAGGGAAGATCACTGTAGCTTGATTCTCGAGGTGTTACATTTTTCTCATCATGAGCAAATAGGGTGGCTATATCATTCAGCTTAGTAAGATGTTCCACAATAGTTTCAGTTCCATATCCATGCAAAGGATTAGATTCAACCAAAGTAATTAACTCTGGGTCGACAGAGAATTCATAATCCTTATCATCAACAAATATAGGCGAAGTAGCAAACTTAGGATCACATTTCATTTTAGCATTCAAAGATTTTTCTTTCAGTTTGCATAGTAATTTCTTAAGATCATCCCTATCATTGCAAGCAATAAAGTCTCTAATTGTCTCGTCATCCATAACATAACCTTCCGGTATCTTAAGCAATTCATATCTAGGAGGACTAGGTCTAATAGGTGTCTCAAGATTTTCAGACTCAATAATGTCATTCGTTTCAGCATGTTCAATAACTTTAGCTCTAGCAATTTGTTCATCAAGAAATTCACCTAGTGGCACTTTATCATCAAGCAATGTACTAGCATCATCATAAGCATTATCCATAGTAGAAGTAGCATCATCAATAACTTTCGACATATAAGAATTAATAGAAGGTGGAGGTGTTGCAAGTTTACTCAAAATAGAAGGTGAATCAAGTGCAGAGCTAGATGGCAATTCCTTACCTCCCCTCGTCTTAGAGGGAAATATCTTAGTCTTGGTATCCTTCAAATTCTTCATAGTCAAAATTGATAATAATCCCAAGTGACTCAACAAATATATCTATGCTCCCCGGCAATGGAGCCAGCAAAAGCTCTTGATAAGCCACAAGTGTAGGGGGTCGCAACAGTTTTCAAGGGTAGAGTATTCAACCCAAATTTATTGATTCGACACAAGGGGAGCCAAAGAATATTTGCAAGTATTAGCAGCTAAGTTGTCAATTCAACCACACCTGGAGATTAATTATTATGGCAAAGTGATTAGTAGCAAAGTAATATGATGGTTTTGATAGTAGTAGCAACAGTAATAGTAACGGTAACAGTGATAGCAATGATTTTGTAGCAAGTGTAATAGTAACAATAGCAGCAGTAACTTAACAAGAACAATATAAGAGAAATTTGTAGGCATTGGATCGGTGGATTTGTTGGATGATATTCATAATATAACAGTCATAACCTAGGGCGATACAAAACTAGCTCCAGTTCATAAATATAATGTAGGCATGTATTCCGTAAATAGTCATACGTGCTTATGGAAAGAACTTGCATGACATCTTTTGTCCTACCCTCCCATGGCAGCGGGGTCCATAAGGAAACTAAGGGATATTAAGGCCTCCTTTTAATAGAGAACCGGAACAAAGCATTAGCACATAGTGAATACATGAACTCCTTAAAGTACGGTTATCACCAGAAAGTATCCCGACAATTGTCACTCCAAGGTTTATGGATCATAACACGTTATAGGTGAATATAACTTGCAAGATCGGATCTAGAACATAGAAATAATGGTGATAACATAAATGGTCCAGGCCTGTAATCATGGCACCCGGGCCCAAACTGACAAGCATTATGCATGGCAAAGTCATATCAACATCAATCTCAGAACATAGTGGATACTAGGGATCAAGCCCTAACAAAATTAACTCGATTACATGATGAATCTCATCCAACTCCTCATCGACCAGCGAGCCTACGAAGGAATTACTCACTCCCGGTGGGGAGCATCATGGAATTGGCGATGACGGAGGGTTGGTGATGATGAAGATCGAAGATCCCCCTCTCCAGAGCCCAAAACGGACTCTAGATCTGGCCTCCCGGTGAAGAACAGGAGGTGGCGCTGGCTCCGTATCGCGAAATGTGATAATTCTTCCTCCCTGATTTTTCTGGAAAAATAGGTATTTGTGGAGTGGAATCAGGGTCTGGGGGCCACCGGGCGGGCACAACCCTCCTGGGCGCGCCTGAGGGGGTGCCCTGGTGGGTTGTGCTCACCCAGGGGCCCCCTCCGGTGGTTCTTGGCTCCGGTACTTTTCTTTTATTGCATACAAATTCTCCGCAAAGTTTCGTTCTAATCCGAGAACTTTTATTTCTGCACAAAAACAACACCATGGTAGTTCTGCTGAAAACATCGTCAGTCCGGTTAGTTTCATTCAAACCATGCAAATTAGAGTCCAAAACAAGAGGTAAAGCGTTAGGAAAAGTAGATACGATGGAGACGTATCAATGCTCAGATCTATATCCATGAATATTATTTGATTCTTCTTTGATCTATTATATGCATGATTGTTTATAGCCTCGTATTTCTTCTTTGAATCTTTGGTTTAGTTATGCCAACTAGATCGATTTTTCTTGCCATGGGAAGAGGAGCTTTGTGATGGGTTCGATCTTGCGGTGTTTTTTCCCCAGTGACGGAAGGGGCAGCAAGACATGCATGTATCATTGCTCTAAAGGATAACAAGAGGGGGATATTCCTACATGAATAGATCTCGTCTACATCATGTCATCATTCTTATTGCATTACTCCGTTTCTCCATGAACTTAATACACGAGATGCATGCTAGATAGCGGTCAATGTGTGGAGTAATAGTAGTAGATGCAGGCAGGAGTCGGTCTACTAATCTTGGACGTGATGCCTATATATTGATCATTGCCTTGAATATCATCATAATTATTCAATCTTCTGTCTATTTCCCAACAATAATTTGTTTACCCACCATATTCTATTTTCTTGAGAGAAGCCACTAGTGAAATCTATGGCCCCAGGGTCTATTATTTATCATATTTGCTTTGAGATATATTTTTATTCACTTTTATTTTCAGATCTATTATTCCAAAATCCCCAAAATATCTTGTTGCACTTTTTTATTACTTATTTTATTTCGCGTTTTATTGAGATCTATTTATCCAATCTACACAAATTTTATCCCGTCAACTTGACATTTTTTCGGCACCATTACCTGAAGAGGGATTGACAACCCCTCATATGCGTAAGGTTGCAATTATTTGTTCTTTGTGTGCAGGTACCATTTTGCTACTTCTTGAGCTTGCGCTGGTTTTTTCCTTGAAGAGGAAAGGGTGATGCAGCAAAGTAGAGATAAGTATGTCCTTCAGTTTGAGAACCAACGTATCAATCCAATAGGAGGTACACGCAATTCTCCAATCTATGCACCTGCACAAACAATCAAACACTTGCACCCAACGCGATAAAGGGGTTGTCAATCCCTTCACGATCACTTGCAAGGATGAGCTCTGATAGAGATAGATATAAAAGATTACTAAAACGTAAAGCAAAGTAAAAAACAAATATATTGCAGCAAGGTATTTTTGGGTTTTTGGTTTATAGATCTAAAAATATATGATGGAAAATAGACCCGGGGGCCAGAGGTTTCACTAAAGGCTTCTCTCTTGAAAGAAAACATGCGGTGGGTGAACAAATTACTGTCGAGCAATTGATAGAAAAGCACAAAGTTATGAAGATATCCAAGGCAATGATTATGATATAGGCATAACGTCCGTGTTAAGTAGACCGACTCCTGCCTGCATCTACTACAATTACACCACCACATCGACCGCTATCCAGCATGAATCTAGAGTATTAAGTTCATAAGAACAGAGTAACGCCTTAAGTAAGGTGACATGATGTAGAGGGATAAACTCAAGCAATATGATGAAAACCCCATCTTTCTACCCTTGATGGCAACAATACAATACGTGCCTCGCTACCCCTACTTTTTCACAGGGTGAGGACACCGCAAGATTGAACCCAAAACTAAGCACCTCTCCCATTGCAAGAACAACAAATCTAGTTGGCCAAACCAAACCAACAATTCGAAGAGAAATTCAAAGATATCAAATCATGCATATAAGAATTCAGAGAAGATTCAAATAATATTCATAGATAATCTGATCATAAATCCACAATTCATCGGATCTCGACAAACACACCGCAAAAGAACATTACATCAGATAGATCTCCAAGAACATCGAGGAGAACAATGTATTGAACATCAAAGATAGAGAAGAATCCATCTAGCTACTAGCTATTGTAACATCCCAAATTTTCAATTTGGAATGTTATACATTAGATCATCTATGCATATCATATTTTATTCTGCATTTTGGTTGATCCTAGAAATCCTAAGCAACTCAAGGACCCACGGAGAGAGTTGGGGGTTTCGTTATTTTCATATTTGAGTTTTCTCAAATTTTGAGAATAGGATCATTTGATTTTATTTATTTTATCATCAATTATTTCTATTACAAAAATATGAGAGAGGGAATAAAATGACTTTCCCAAAATAGAGAAATATTGAGGATCAAATAATAAAATCAAATAAGATTTTATTTCAGAGTTTTTCGGTGTTTTATTTGAATTTAGGAAAAATGTGCGTTTTTCAAAATTGCATTTAGGTCCCAAATAAATGTTCACCTTGTGCGGCTTGATTTTAGAAGCCCGTGAAAATTTATTTCGGATTTTTGGAGTCTGTTTAGTATTTCTTTTTATTTTTCTTCTACGCATAAAAAAACCGAACTGACCTACGGGCCGTGTCCGGCTAGGACACCGGCCCGAGGTGGCTTTATAAGCCGGCCCAGCCCCCGGGGAACCCTAGCCCTGAGCCGCCCCAGCCGCCCGACCCCGCCGCCGCCGCCGCCGCGCCGCTCGCCGCCGCCGCGCCGCTCGCCGCCGCCGCCGCCGCCCGCCGTCGCCGCCCACGCGCAGCCCCGCCGGAGCCGCCGCCCCGCCCGCACGCTCGCCGAGGTTCGCTGCCGCCTCGAAATCCATGCCCGGTTTTTTTAGAAAACCGATCGGTTTTCCATCGGTTTTTCATCATTTTTTTAGTTTCGGTTTTTTTAAATAGATCGGTTTTCTGATTTATTTAAATAGCGAGCGTTCTTCCGTTCGTTTGTTCTAGCGAACGTTCGTCGTTTTTCTTTTTCTCGGATTAAATCCGCGATTTTTCTGATCGCGATTCCTGATCCGATTTTCGTTTTAGTGTAACTTTTCGCTCGTTTATCGGAATCAGGCGATTCAAGCGCCTGGAGTTTCGTCTCGAAACCCTCTATCCGTTTAACCAACTTAAACAAGATTTTGCTACTATAAAATTTGCCCTAGATCCAGATTAGTAGAAAGAAGTTGTTTTCTTTCGTCGTGTGACTTTCGTTCCTTCGTTCGATTTGATTCTTTTTGCCAACCGGAGTTCTTAAGTTGAACCTTCTGGTTAGATCTCTTACTTGAGTTTTACCCGTGCATTAGATGAGTACTTATTGTATGCTTGTTTGTTTGTCTGCGATAGAATACCCGGAGTGCGCCGCTTGTTACTTCGAATCTCTAGGTTTCCCGGATCATCAGCAAGGCAAGTAACACTTTGATCATACCTTTCCTACTACCCAGTTTTATTGCATTAGATCAATCCTCACACATTGCATGATTAGGATCTAATTAAATTGTGGGATGGGAAGTAGTTGAGGTAGTACCTATTACCTGTTTATTATCAAACCTTTGGGAGTTACTTCTACGTTTGCTTATTATGCCATGCTATGCTAGTAGACGTGGATTGGGTGAGTGATATCCATGACAGATGTGAGTTTGGTTAATTAATGGTTTATCTAAGGTGGCAACTTAAACACACATCTGAGTGGATTGAGGCACCTGGGTATTCCAGGACTTGCCTGTTTTCTTTTGGACCGCCACCCAGGCTCAAAGGGATCATGAGACTATTCATACTAGAAACTTCCCTGTGCATCCACAAGCTATTATGGGCTCTAGCATAGTTGACTAAGTTGTGCGAACTCTTACAGTGGTAGACTAGCAGATGTAGGGGATGTAGGTGGTACGGTCTACCTGATCGTATGGTCCTAGTGCTTCTGAAAGACTATATCTCGGTCATCCGTCTTCTCAAACACCTTGTAGTGCGAGAAACCAAACGGAGGTGATCGAGTCTTGTGGGGAAAAGTGCGCAAACCTCTGTAGAGTGTAATAAACTAATCATGATTAGCCATGTCCCCGGTTATGGACATCTTGAGTATCTAGTACCTGGATTTTCATGTGAATCTCAACATGTTACTCTAAATTAATTTTGTTGGGTTTTGTTTAATGATGATGCTTAATTGGGATTGAGAATGCTGTCAACCATTCTCAATGTTTAACAACTACCCTGATAATTAAATAAATTTATTCCCTTGAAGTAGGTAAAAATTGGCTTTACGCAACACTGTAACCATAGAGCTTTCCACCAGCCAAATATGCATATAGTATAGCTGTTTCATTCCATTACTCTCTATGTGTTGCATTGCCAGCATATTCCATGTGCTGACCCGTTTCGGGCTGCAATGTTAATGTTGCAGACTTTTCAGACGACGATTAAGGAGTTTTTAGGTCGTGGTTCTATACTCAGTGATGCCGTTGGAGTTGATGGACTCACTTATCTTCCAAGCCTTCCGCTGTTATCGTTATTAGATGGCCTTAAGCCATATTATTTGTAATAAGTTCTCTATGAGACACTCGATGTAGCAAGTGTGTGATTGCTACTCTGCTATAAATCCTCCCAGTACTGTGTGGTGTCATCATTACTAATCCAGGGATGACACTGGAGCACAGAGATCAGACTATTTGAGGTCTGGTCGCTATAGCTATGGACCCGTAGGTCTGTGGTAAACTACTCATGCTTCATCGGAAGGGCAATAGAGTTTACGTAGAAGCCATCTGTGATCGAATGCAAAAGGCCCTAAGATAGTATCTCACGGGTATAGAAGGTTGCGGAGGCGGAAAAGTATTTTGGTGGATGCTTCTAGTCGTTTGGGAATATTTTGGAATTTATAGGCCAAAGATTAGGGTTGGAGGAGCTCCGAGGGGCCCACAAGCCCTCATCCTCCCCTAGGTCGTGTGTCGTGGACTTAAGACGGCAAATGTCCTAGTTGAAGGACTTAGGTGTGGAGCCATCGCAACAAGGTTTGCTTAAAGGGGTTGAACGGGACAAAGGACACAAAGAGTTTATCCAGGTTTGACCCCTCTCAATGAGGTAAAAGCCTACTCCTGCTTTAGGTTGTATTGCTTGGATTTCGATTACTAGGGAGAGAATACGCTTGACCTAGTTCTCGATTGATTGTTACTTGAGTTAACCCGTCGATGGGTCACCCCTTTATATACAGGTTGATGCCCGGCGGCTTACAGAGTCCCGGCCGGCTCACACAAACGTGACTGGCTCGGTTTCTAACTAATCTTGCCTTACATGACAAGTTAAACATATGATGGCTCATCCCTTTGGGCCTCAAGTCGCCTCCAGGTCTTGGGCCTTCAACAGGCTTGTTCTATGAACCGCCATCTTCATGTGTACTTGTCCCTTATCGGGCCTCTTCATCTTTAAGCCGCTAATGGCATGACCCGGCCCCTCCTGGGCCGGTCATACCTAATAGTTATATCCCCAACATTAGGCCCCAGATTGATTTGATCTTGTGTACATCAATCTTCACCTCTTGACTTAGCAAAATCTTCCATTATCAATTCCTCATCAATTCATTGTAACCCGCCATGATGTCACATTTCAAAACCATGATAACCCGCCATGACATCACTGCACATTAACTTCGCATAAAGCCCAATATATCTCAACAAATCCTTATCTTAATAGACCTCCCGAAAATCGAGGCATCCATGTAGCCACGTAATCCTTTTTCAGCCTTCTCGATTCTCGCGCATCCCGTCTAGTCACTTCCTTATAAATAGGGACATGGGTCTTTCCTTTCACTTTTTACCCTTGCCCCCTCATCTTTGTCTTCCTCCTTGCGATGCCTCTGCAAACCCGAGCTCCGCCGCTGCCGTCTTCCTCCAACGTCATCAACTACAGCCGCTGCACCGACCTGAACTGACCAGAGAAACGTGTCGCACCTCCGTTGTTCATCAGCATCAACAAGTACCCATTTTACTTTGCATCAGATCTACACTGGGGTTTGCTCAGTTCATCAGAGTTCTTCATCGTTCTTCATTTTTTCTTTAGATCGTGTAGTTGGGTTCGAATACAACACTGAAGTTACGCGGTAGTAGTTTTAGCATCCGTTTCCAATCACAGAAGATACCCCCTTTGTACAACATCCCATTTGAGCACATGAGTTCTTCTGCTGCCGCCACCTTAGGTTTAGGATTTATTTCCTTTTCTGAACTGTTGTAGATCCAAAATAATAGAACTGATCTATGAAACATGTTTGTTTAGTACTTTAGCAAAACTTCACTCATAGGTCTACAAATACTTGTGAACTGCGGCCGTGTGGGAGATTTATGAGATAGGACGTAACCCGCGAGACACCATTAGCCCCTTTTTAAGTCGTTAGTATACGTTCAGAAGCCGCATAACTCGATATCATCTTTCGGTTTAATCACGCCCACCTTTATAGCACGTACCTTCTACATATGAATTGGTCTCACATAATGCACTTACTTTTTAACCACTAGACGGCTTAATAGCATAACCTTAATTCGGCAATATTTTCCTTTCTAGGCCTTTCATCAACAAAATGACCAAAACAGTCACTTCATGCAACTGGGTCGCCTCCCGGGTCATGGAGCAGACGCTGAACAAACATGTTCAAGTGGGCGTTTTAGCCGCAAAGAATGTTATCCACTGGAGAGTCCTAGGAATCGAAACCACCCCTGACCCAAAAGAAGGCGGAGTTGTTGTCTTTACTGATCACATGCTCCAGGGGTTCACTCCACCCGGCTCAAAATTCTTTCGTGATGTGCTGCATTTCTTCCAACTCCGTCCGCAAGATATTGGGCCCAACTCTGTTTCGAACATGTGCAACTTCCAAGTTTTTTGTGAAGTGTATCTTCAACAGGAGCCCACAATAGAATTGTTCAGGGAATTTTATTACCTAAACCGCCATACCAAGTTCACGGATGGGCCCTACCGGGAACTAGGTGGCATTTCAATTCAGAGGCGGAAAGAAGCCACTTTTCCTGCTGCCCACCTCCCAGCCATCCTAAGGACTGGAACCAAACTTGGTTCTATTGCAAAGACACCTCTCCAAAAGGCGAAAATCCTCTGCGGAGTTACCATGAAAGCCGGCTTAGCAATAGACATCCTCTCCCAGAACGGATCATCACAAAAGAACGGGCCAAGTATATGCCCATCTTTTCAAAGATCAGAGCCTTAATGGCCAACTGGTTGACCGGAGTTGATTTAGTCTGGTGCTGGGTCGCATGGAGAATCTTGCCCTTAAGCCGCCGATCCAGCTTAATGTGTGAGTATACTAGTGATGTCAAAGACCCACTGTGTTACTCTCCCATCCGTCTGGATGATAAACAAATCAATGATATGATGAAGACTCTGCTCAACGAGAGTTTAGAGACTTGCAGCAAAGTGAGGTTGAACCCCTTCTGCACCCTCAAAAACCCGCCAGTTGTAAGTATTTTTGAGCCATATTTGCAAACTCATTATTTCTCATTCTGTCTTCTCATCATTACTTGACTTATGCAAGTTGATTTCCCCTTTTGGAGCAAGAAATTGCAAGATAAGCTGGCTCGAAAAATGAGAGATAAGACGAAAACTTCCAAGAAACCTGCCAAGAAGAAGGCAAACACATCAGAACTTTTTTCACTGAACGATGATGAGTCAGACATAGAACTTGATTCCATTGTCTGATTTTTTTACACCTAATTGACACTGATTGCTATCAGGATGATGCGGAAGCCAGCCACGCAGATGGTGAAGAGGTAACTATCCTTTCCTCTGACTCAGAACCTCTGCCAAGACAGAAAGTTTAACAAGCGAGCCAAAAAGTAAGGTTTTCTCACCCTTTAGCTTACCTGGATCCCAACTTTATTTTGAAGAAGCAACAACATGATGTTCGCCGCACGACCCGGAACAACGGTGGTGGGAATCTCTCCTCTGGCTTACCCAAAACGCCGATCCCTTGCAAGCGCCGAGCAGAGGTTTCACAGATTTCCGACTTAGCTTTTCCAAAGGCAGGTCTTATTCGACAACCCCTTAACCCTTCTGATTCAAACTATCAGGGAACTTCTCACTCTTCATCTAGTGACTCCACTGGGACTCAAATCCCCCTCTTCAAAGTCGCCCCTAGGTGAGAATAAATTTCTTTGCTTTTAAATCCTTTGAAAATTATCATGCTAATATCTTTATGTGTCATTGCCAGTGGGAAAGCCAAGCCAAGCAAGAAGGCAAAGACAAATAAGCCGGGCAAAAACACCAACACCAATGAGCCGGCGAAGCAACTATTGTCAGAGGCTTCCCATCAGACTCTTGAAGTTGCCACTGATGCTTCGCCGCCAGAAGAGCACCATATCACCACAGATTCTATGGATGTTAACCTGGAAAACGCTAAGCCGCCAAGTCCCGTAAAGCCTGCTGAAGAAAAGGCTGAAGATGTTATTCTCACCGAGTTTGGCTATATAGAACCGGGCAACCCCACTGTTTTGTCAAAACACAGCGCCAATGAAGAATTTTTAGCTGTTGACAAGGGCAAGTGGAAAATGGACTTGGAGAGTTATGCCCAGTTTAATGCTCATGAGATTCAGGTGGGTCATCTAAACCACCTTCACACCAGCCGTGACTTTGAAGCCGGCTTAGTCAATCTGATGAAGGAGCGCTTTGAGGTAAACACTCAAAAACTCTTCTCACATATATATATATATATATATATATATATGTGTGTGTGTGTGTGTGTGTGTGTGTGTGTGTGTGTGTGTGTGTGTGTGTGTGTGTGTGTGTGTGTGTGTGTGTCAGCCGCTGCTACCTCTTGAGCACTGCGTTGGTTTTCCCTTGAAGAGGAAAGGGTGATGCAGCAGAGCAGCGTAAGTATTTCCCTCAGTTTTTCAGAACCAAGGTATCAATTCAGTTGGAGACCACGCACGAGTCACCTCGTACCTACACAAACAAATAAGAACCTTGCAACCAACGCGGTAAAGGGGTTGTCAATCCCTTCGCGGCCACTTGCAAGAGTGAGATCTGATAGAGATGATTAATAATAAGATAAATATTTTTGGTATTTTTATGTGATATAGATTGAAAGTAAATAAAGCAAAGTAAACGCTGCCAGAAATAGCTAGTTGACTGAAGATAAATATGATGGAAAATAGACCCGAGGGCCATAGGTTTCACTAGTGGCTTCTCTCAAGATAGCATAAGTATTACGGTGGGTGAACAAATTACTATCGAGCAATTGATAGAAAAGCGAATAATTATGAGAATATCTAGGCATGATCATGTATATAGGCATCACGTCCGAGACAAGTAGACCGAAACGATTCCGCATCTACTACTATTACTCCACACATCGACCGCTATCCAGCATGCATCTAGAGTATTAAGTTCATAAGAACAGCGTAACACCTTAAGCAAGATGACATGATGTAGAGGGATGAACTCGTGCAATATGATGTAAACCCCATCTATTTATCCTCGATGGCAACAATACAATACGTGTCATTTCCATTTCTGTCACTGGGATCGAGCACCGCAAGCTTGAACCCAAAGCTAAGCACTTCTCCCATTGCAAGAAAGATCAATCTAGTAGGCCAAACCAAACTGATAATTCGAAGAGACTTGCAAAGATAAACCAATCATACATAAAAGAATTCAGAGAAGATTCAAATATTGTTCATAGATAAACTTGATCATAAACCCACAATTCATCGGATCTCGACAAACGCACCGCAATATAAGATTACATTGAATAGATCTCCAAGAGAATCGAGGAGAACTTTGTATTGAGATCCAAAGAGAGAGAATAAGCCATCTAGCTACTAGCTATGGACCCGAAGGTCTGAGGTAAACTACCCACATATCATCGGAGAGGCCATGGAGTTGATGTAGAGGCCCTCCGTGATCAATGCCCCCTCCGGCGGAGATCCGGAAAAGGCCCCAAGATGGGATCTCTTGGGTACAGAAGGTTGCGGCGGTGGAATTAGGTTTTCATGGTGCTCCTGGATGTTTGGGGGTACGTGGATATATATAGGAGGAAGAAGTTCGTTGGTGGAGCAACGAGGTGCCCACGAGGGTGGAGGGCATGCCCAGGGGGGTAGGCGTGCCCCTGCCTCGTGGCCTCCTTGGTTGTTTCTTGACGCCCACTCCAAGTCTCCTGGATCACGTTTTTTGAGAAAATCACGTTCCCGAAGGTTTCATTCCATTTGGACTTTGTTTGATATTCCTTTTCGGCGAAACTCTAAAATAGGCAAAAAACATCAATTTGGGCTGGGCCTCCGGTAAGTAGGTTAGTCCCAAAAATAATATAAAAGTGTGAAAATAAGCCCAATAACATCCAAAATAGATAATATAATAGCATGCAGCAATCAAAAATTATAGATATGTAGGAGATGTATCAGCATCCCCAAGCTTAATTCCTGCTCGTCCTCGAGTAGGTAAATGATAAAGAAAAGAATTTTTGATGTGGAATGCTTCCTAATATATTTCTCAATGTAATTTTTCTTTAATGTGGCATGAATGTTCAGATCCGAAAGATTCAATATAAAAGTTTAATATTGACATAGAAATAATAATACTTCAAGCATACTAACTAAGCAATCATGTATTCTCAAAATAACATGGCCAAAGAAAGTTATCCCTACAAAATCATATAGTCTGGCTATGCTCTATCTTCATCACACAAAATATTAAATCATGCACAACCCCGATGACAACCAAGCAATTGTTTCATACTTTTGATGTTCTCAAACTTTTTCAATATTCACGCAATATATGAGCGTGAGCCATGGATATAGCACTATGGTGGAATAGAATGGTGGTTGTGAAGAAGACAAAAAAAGGAGAAGATAGTCTCACATCAACTAGGCGTATCAACGGGCTATGGAGATGCCCATCAATAGATATCAATGTGAGTGAGTAGGGATTGACATGCAACAGATGCACTAGAGCTATAAGTGTATGAAAGCTCAACAAAGGAAACTAAGTGGGTGTGCATCCAACTTGCTTGCTCACGAAGACCTAGGGCCATTTGAGGAAGCCCATCATTGGAATATACAAGCCAAGTTCTATAATGTAAAATTGCCACTAGTTTATGAAAGTGACAACATAGGAGACTCTCTATCATGAAGATCATGGTGCTACTTTGAAGCACAAGTGTGGAAAAAGGATAGTATCATTGTCCCTTCTCTCTTTTTCTCTCATTTCATTTTTTTATTTGGGCCTTCTTCCTTTTTTTGGCCTACATTTTTTTCCTTTTTTTATTTTTCATCCGTAGTCCCATCCCGACTTGTGGGGGAATCATAGTCTCCATCATCCTTTCCTCACTAGGACAATGCTCTAATAATGATGATCATCACACTTCTTTTTTACTTACAAATCAAGAATTACAACTCAATACTTAGAACAACATATGACTCTGTGTGAATGCATCCGGCGGTGTACGGGATATGCAATGAATCAAGAGTGACATGTATGAAAGAATTATGAACGGTGGCTTTGCCACAAATACGATGTCAACTACATGATCATGCAAAGCAATATGACAATGATGAAGCGTGTCATATCAAAAGGAACGGTGGAAAGTTGCATGGCAATATATCTCGGAATGGCTATGGAAATGCCATAATAGGTAGGTATGGTGGCTGTTTTGTGGAAGGTATATGGTGGGTTTATGGTACCGGTGAAAGTTGCGCGGTACTAGAGAGGCTAGAAAATATGGAAGGCTGAGGGTGCGTATAATCCATGGACTCAACATTAGTCATAAAGAACTCACATACTTAATGCAAAAATTTATTAGTTATCGAAACAAAGTACTACGTGCATGCTCCTAGGGGGGTAGATTGGTAGGAGAAGACCACTCGTCCCCGACCGCCACTCATAAGGAAGGCAATAAATAAATAAATCATGCTCCGAGTTCATCACACAACGGTTCACCATACGTGCATGCTACGGGAATCACAAACTTCAACACAAGTATTTCTCAAATTCACAACTACTCAACTAGCATGACTCTAATATCACCATCTCCATGTCTCAAAACGATCATCAAGTATCAAACTTCTCTTAGTATTCAATGCACTTGTATGAATTTTTTTATTATTGCCATGTTGTTCTAAAGGACTCTCGAAATAATATAAGTGAATCATGAGAGATCAATTATTTCTATAAAATAGAACCACCACCGTGCTCTAAAAGATATAAGTGAAGCACTAGAGCAAAAACTATATAGCTCAAAAGATATAAGTGAAGCACATAGAGTATTCTAATAAATTCCAATTCATGTGTGTCTATCTCAAAATGTGTGTACAGAAATGATGATTGTGGTAAACTAAAAAGCAAAGACTCAAATCATACAAGACGCTCCAACAAAACACATATCATGTGGCGAATAAAAATATAGCTCCAAGTAAAGTTACCGATAGACGAAGACAAAAGAGGGGATGCCTTCCGGGGCATCCCAAAGCTTAGGATTTTTGGTGTCCTTGTATTTTACCTTGGGGTGCCATGGGAATCCCCATGCTTAGGCTCTTGCCACTCCTTGTTCCATAATCCATCAAATCTTTACCCAAAACTTGAAAACTTCACAACACAAAACTTAAATAGAAAATCTCGTGAGCTCTGTTAGCGAAAGAAAAGAAAACACCACTTTAAGGTACTGTAATGAACTCATTATTTATTTATATTGGTGTTAAACCTAATTTATCCCAACTTCTCTATGGTTTATAAACTCTTTTACTATCCATAGATTCATCAAAATAAGCAAACAACACACGAAAAACAGAATCTGTCAAAAACAGAACAGTCTGTAGTAATCTATAACTAACACAAACTTCTGGAACCCCAAAAATTCTAAAATAAATTTCTGGACGTGAGGAATTTATCTATTAATCATCTTCAAAAATAATTAACTAAATATCACTCTCCAATAAAAAACGGCAGCAATTCTCGGGAGGGCTAAAGTTTCTGTTTTTTTACAGCAATATTAAAAAGACTTCCCCCAAGTCTTCCCAACGGTTCTACTTGGCACAAACACTAATTAAACACGAAAAACACAACCAAAAAAGAGGCTAGATAATTTTTTCATTACTAAACAGTATCAAAAAGCAAGGAATAAAAATAAAATTCGGTTGCCTCCCAACAAGCGCTATCGTTTAACGCCCCTAGCTAGGCATAAAAGCGAAGATAGATCTAGGTATTGCCATCTTTGGTAGGCAATTCTTCAATAAGACACCTATAAATTTTAGGAGTTTCTTTCTTTTTATTAATTATCAAACTCCTAGGCATGAAATCAAGAAAATCATTTGTAGCAAAAGGTTCCTTAAGGATAGTGAGAAAATTGGGGTGAACACTTGTGGATTTGAGGTCCGCATTTTCCTTACTAGAAGTTTCACCCTTATTTTTAGGAACATACATCAATTTAGCAATCTTAGCATTAGGAGGAGTGTTTTTCACCGAAGAAAAGGCAGACCCAAGGTTGGTAATAATATCCTCAATTTTATCAATTCTAGTGGAATCTTGATCTATCTTTTCATTAACCATAGGTCCCTTTTCTTTAAAAAATTTAAGAGCAACTCCTACCTTAGATCCGTATTGGGTAATTTGGTTATGGATCTTTCTATCCAAATTTTCAATTAACTCTATGGTGGCAACTTTATTTTCAATAATTTCAAGCCGTTACATCACATGTTCCAAAGTTAAAATAGTTTCATTAACCAAAAGAGGTGGTGGGCCAAACAAATCTATCATAGCATTATAAGAATCAAAAGTATGGCTACCCAAGAAATTTCCTCCGGTAATGGTATCAAGAATATATCTATTCCAAGGCGTGATGCCTACATAAAAATTGCAAAGAAGAACGGAAGTGGATTGCTTCCTAGTAGATCTATTTTGTGCATTGCAAATTCTATACCAAGCATCTTTTAGATTTTCTCCCTCCCTTTGTTTAAAATTATGAACTTCATTCTCGGGAGACAAGGGAATAGATAAAGGACTAGCCATAACGACGAGGCAAGCGAAAAAGAGGCGAACAGAAAGAGAGGGAGAAAGGAAAATAGGGCGAATAAAATGGCATGGGTGAAGTGGGGGAGAGGAAAACGAGAGGCAAATGGCAAATAATGTAATGCGAAGGATAAGAGTTGTGATGGGTACTTGGTATGTCTTGACTTGGTGTAGATCTCCCTGGCAACGGCGCCAGAAATCCTTCTTGCTACCTCTTAAGCACTGCGTTGGTTTTCCCTTGAAGAGGAAAGGGTGATGCAGTAGAGCAGCGTAAGTATTTCCCTCAGTTTCTGAGAACCAAGGTATAAATCCAGTAGGAGACCACGCGCGAGTTACCTCGTACCGACACAAACAAATAAGAACCTCGCAACCAACACGATAAAGGGGCTGTCAATCCCTTCACTGCCACTTGCAAGAGTGAGATCTGATAGAGATGATAATAATAAGATAAACATTTTTGGTATTTTTATGTGATATAGATTGAAAGTAAATAAAGCAAAGTAAACGCTGCCAGAAATAGCTAGTTGACTGAAGATAAATATGATGGAAAATAGACCCAGGGGCCATAGGTTTGACTAGTGTCTTCTCTCAAGATAGCATAAGTATTACGGTGGGTGAACAAATTACTGTCGAGCAATTGATAGAAAAGCGAATAATTATGAGAATATCTAGGCATGATCATGTATATAGGCATCATGTCCGAGACAAGTAGACCGAAACGATTCTGCATCTACTACTATTACTCCACACATCGACCACTATCCAGCATGCATCTAGAGTATTAAGTTCATAAGAACAGAGTAACGCCTTAAGCAAGATGACATGATGTAGAGGGATGAACTCATGCAATATGATGTAAAACCCATCTTTTTATCCTCGATGGCAACAATACAATACGTGTCGTTTCCCTTTCTGTCACTGGGATCGAGCACCACAAGATTGAACCCAAAGCTAAGCACTTCTCCCATTGCAAGAAAGATCAATCTAGTAGGCCAAACCAAACTAATAATTCAAAGAGACTTGCAAATATAAACCAATCATACATGAAAGAATTCAGGGAAGATTCAAATATTGTTCATAGATAAACTTGATCATAAACCCACAATTCATTGGATCACGACAAACACACCGCAAAAGAAGATTACATCGAATAGATCTCCAAGAGAATCGGGGAGAACTTTGTATTGAGATCCAAAGAGAGAGAAGAAGCCATCTAGCTACTAGATATGGACCTGAAGGTCTGAAGTAAACTACTCACACATCATCGGAGAGGCCATGGAGTTGATGTAGAGGCCCTCCATGATCAATGCCCCCTCCGGCGGAGCTCCAGAAAAGGCCCCAAGATGGGATCTCTTGGGTACAGAAGGTTGCGGCAGTGGAATTAGGTTTTTGTGGTGCTCCTGGATGTTTGGGGGTACGTGGATATGTATAGGAGGAAGAAGTTCGTCAGTGGAACAATGAGGGGCCCACGAGGGTGGAGGGCGCACCCAGGGGGTAGGCGCACCCTCCTGCCTCGTGGCCTCCTCGGTTGTTTCTTGACGCCCACTCCAAGTCTCCTGGAGCACGTTCGTTGAGAAAATCACGTTCCCGAAGGTTTCATTCTGTTTGGACTCCATTTGATATTCATTTTCAGCGAAACTCTAAAATAGGCAAAAAAAACAACAATTTGGGCTAGGCCTCCGGTTAATAGGTTAGTCCCAAAAATAGTATAAAAGTGTAAAAATAAGCCCAATAACATCCAAAATAGATAATATAATAGCATGGAGCAATCAAAAATTATAGATATGTTGGAGACGTATCTGCCGCCAAGTCTACTAAATATGAAATAATTGAACATGTTGTAGACTTAAATAGCATCTTTGACCTTGTAGCCATTCCATAGCAATTATTTAACTCTGCTGAATCAAAATGAGTAGTTCCCAAGGGTCGGCTTAAATTGGAAGGTTAAGCCAGGAATTCAAATTGTGGTGTTAAAATCCGCATATGTAGCCCCCAAGGGCCGGCTTAAGCTGCATAGCTAAGCCATGACTTATCACCATACTTATGTACAAATCTAAGTATGTAGGCCCCATGAGCTGGCTTCAGTTGAAGAAAACAAGCCGGATCATTAAAGATTTGCCTTCAAAAGAGCAATGTACATTAGCCCCAAGTGCCAAGTAAAATACTTGTATTATGCTTGGGAGTTCAAATAAGATGATTATCATAACCACACATTGCTGCTTAATCTCTTTGTCTTGCAGGCTAAATTAAATATGAAAGAATCCCAAGTGGTGGATCTGCGCCAGAACATCCAAACACAGCAATATTAAGCTTCCAAGGCCAAATCAGGGCTGAAAACCACTTTGGAAGATATTGAGAAGCTGGAAAAGGATTTCAATGCTAAGAGGAACAGCTCGGATACAGAGAAGGCGACTCTATTGAAAAAAGCTGGAGATGTTGAGGCTGCTCTTAAGCCGGTGACCGACGAGTTATCTGGTTTGAAGCATCAAATCAATAGCATGACAGCCGCCATCTATGGTAGGTATACTTCAGTCTTTGACCACCAATTTATAACAATCATTAGGCGGCTTATCAATATCTTTGCTGATGCAGGCTCCAGAAGTTCCAACCTGGGTCAGGACATGCGCGTAAAGTTTAAAGATGCATACACCCTTGCGGAGCAGTTATATACCAGTGCTGAATGAGCCATATCTCCTATCTCGCATAAAAAGCAACCACCTTCACTTATCAAGGAAGTGCTGGAGAAATTGTCTGTGCTGCCGCAAAGAGTTGAAGAGCTGGAGCGATCAGCCGCCAGAGTCGGTGCCATCACCGCGCTAAGCCGGGCAAAGGCATAACAAGCAGAGTTGGACCCAGAAGAGCTAGCCACCGGCTGCCCAAACTTAAAAGAGGACGGGTCACCCTTCAAAATAGCAGATTTCACCAAGTGCGTAAGGGAAATGCGCCCTTTGGCAAGTGTCGGTGTCAAAACCGGCAGATCTCGGGTAGGGGGTCCCGAACTGTGCATCCGAGGATCAATGGTAACAAGGGACGATGGGGACACAATGTTTACCTAGGTTCGATCCCTCTTAAAGGAGGTAAAACCCTACATCATGCTTGATTGTATTCAATGAGTATTGGGGTTACAAGAGTTGATCTACATCGAGATCATAATGGCTAAACCCTAGTTGTCTAGCCTATGAGAATTCCGATGATCTCTACGGACTAACCCCTCTAGTTTATATACACACCGGAGAGGCCTAAGGTTGTACAGAGTCGGTTTGTAAGGGAAGGAAATAACATATCCGGACACCAAACTTGCCTTTCACGCATATAGGAGTTCTACCCGGATACAGGGAGAGTCTTCTGCTTTTATCTTCATGGCCCATCAGTCCGGCCCATATCAAATAGTTTGGACACCCGAGGACCCCCTAATCCAGGACTCCCTCAGCAAGCAAGCTAGATGAGGAGACTGACTTGTCAAAATATCAGGCGACTTACACCAAAGAAAACTCAAGGGTAGCAGCGCCGGTTCATGAGGCCGTGGATCTCATCCCACCAACACGTAGGCACATCTTCGCTACCGATATTGACCCGTCGACCCTCAGAGATGATGAAGTTGTATTTAAAGCTTTGACTGGGATCAACTAGGCCACAAATGACTTCCAGATGACGAGCAAGGGCGAAGAACCGATGCAGGATGACCCAAAATCCGCACCCCGCCAAGACCAAGAAAACTGACCAAAGGGCTGGTTTACAAACTGCCACATAGAATTTGTGCACAGAAAAACACTTATTCTTTTGGGCTGTCTAACGCCTTGTAATAGGTTAGCTGAAAACAATGATCGGCCATGCCATCGAGCATCTTTATTTGCATAATACTTTAAACCACCGATCTGATGTTGAAGATCTACTGCTTATGCTCATAATATTATCAATCATGTAGGTCATATTATCATATTCCATGCACACAAGTAAATAACATGTGCCCTGGCGGTTCACGCCAGGGTAGGTCATGATGTCCATATAAAATTTGTTTGGTGACTTTAAAGTCTATAACCAAGGCGGGTTATCAAACCTCGCCTATTCATCCCACAATTCACAAACATATCTGGAAGATTGGCTCAAATTGTCGGATTATATCGCCGCATCCAGTGAGGGTGACAGCCCAAATATTCGTAAGCGCATAATTCCAACTGCACAATCAAGTATATTGGCGACTTAACGTCCAATGCTAGAACGGGTTATCAAAACCCCAAATATGCTCAAATATGAGTCATAAAGATTAAGGCTACATGGCCTTAATTGTTTTAAACCATATGTTAATATGGAACAAGGATATGAACCCAAAACAATGTTCAGAAAATAACAAATCAGAAAAAACAAGGCTTTTCATAGGCCGCCAAGATGAAATTTCAAGTGCTTTCATGGGCAGCATGGCCACTAAGTTAATCCTTCATTCAACTCTGTAATTTGGCCCTCACATGACCAATCATCGTTTTAACCTCAACAAGTTCAGGGTCTTTTACAAGATTGACTGTTGAGAGTACGGCGGGTCATTCCAAGATTACTTGGGCGGAGTGACAAAGACATACAGGCAGGATAACCCGGAATTTTGGCAAATACACCTGACATCCAAGCCGATCATGAGGGTAAACAAAGCTATGTTCATTGAACAGGAAGCCCCCAAGTAACCCATAACAAGCCATCAAGGCAGGATAACTATGTTTGAATTGCGCACTTCAGCAAGTTCTCTTTGGTGACCTTTTAACTTGGGCAAGAAGCCCCCAAGTCATTTGCAAAAAGGCGTATAAGCTGGATCAAAAGGGTAGTCACAACTATGCTCAATAAGCAGGAAGCCCCCATGTAATTTGTAACAAGGCATGTAAGCCGGATCAAAAGGGTAGTCACAGCTATGCTCAATGGGCAGGAAGCCCCCAAATAATCTTATGAACAGACAATAAAGACTCAGATACTCAGAAATGAAATGACAGAGGCCCTCAATTATCAGGGATGTCGGCTTTATTACACTGATCATAATTTATACATTGATGAAAATATGTACAACATGAGAACCAGTGGTTCAAGTGTAATAAGGCCGAAGATGCGCAATGTTCTAAGGCCGGCGGGTCTCCTCCTCCGATGTGCATGAGTCCTTGTGGTCATGAATATCAATGAGGAATTATGACCCGTTGTTCAGGTTTTTGCTGACCACAAAAGGCCCTTCCCAAGGCGGGGATAATTTGTGCATATCTGTTTGATCCTGGATGAGCCGGAGCACCATGTCACCTTCTTGAAAGGTCCGGGTTATAACCTAGCGGCTATGATAACAACACAAATCTTGCTAGTAGATTGCTGAACGAGCCATCGCAAGGTCACACTCCTCATCCAGGAGGTCAAGATCATCCTGACGTGCCTTTTCATTATCAGCTTCAACATAAGCCGCCATGCGGGGTGAGTCATGATGGATGTCAATGGGAAGAACCACCTCTGCTCCATAAACCATGAAGAAAGATGTATAACCCGTGGATCAGTTAGGGGTAGTATTGATACTCCAAAGCACTGAGGGTAACTTCTCAACCCAACAACCTGGCGTCCTCTACAAAGGGACCATAAGCCAGGGCTTTATACCTCTCAAGATTTCTTGATTGGCTCTTTCAGCTTGACCATTGGACTGGGGGTGAGCCACTGATGAAACATCAAGACGAATATGCTCTTGTTGATAGAATTCTTTCATACCACCCTTGTACATATTAGTACCATTATCAGTTATGATGCTATGAGGGTAGTCAAAATGGAAAATCACCCTTTTGATGAATTGAACCGTAGTTGCCGCATGACACTTGTCGCCGGCTCTGCTTCAACCCACTTTGTAAATTTATCAACCGCCACCAAGAGGTGGGTATTTTTGTCTTTGGACCTCTTGAAAGGTCCCACCATATCCAGCCCCCAGACTACAAATGACCAAGTGATCCGAATCATCCTTAATTCTTGAGCCGGCACATGAGCATGTCTGGAAAATTTGTGACAGCCATCGCACTTGCTAACCAAATCTTCTACATCAGCATGAGCCATCAGCTAATAAAACCCATGATGAAAATCCTTAGCCACGAGAGACTTAGAGCCGGCATGATGGCCACAATCTCCTTCATGAATCTCTTGTAGAATCTCACGGCCCTCCTTAGGAGAAATGCAGCGCTGAAACACCCCTGTGACACTACACCAGTGTAACTCGCCATTGGCAATGGTCATTTACTTAGACCGTGATACGTCTCCAACGTATCTATAATTTTTGATTGTTCCATGCTATTATATTATTTGTTTTGGATGTTTAATGGGCTTTAATATACCCTTTTTATATTATTTTTGGGACTAACCTATTAACCAAAAGCCCAGTGCAAATTGCTATTTTTTTGCCTATTTCAGTCTTTCGCAGAAAAGGAATATCAAACGGAATGAAACCTTCGCGAGGATCTTTTTTGGAACAAACGCGATCCAGGAGACTTAGAGTGGACGTCAAGGAAGCAGTGAGGCGGCCACGAGGTAGGAGGGTGCGCCCAGGGGGGCCAGGCACGCCCCCACCCTCGTGGGCCCCTCGCAGCTCCACCGACCTATTTATTTTGCCTATATATACTCTTATACCCTAAAACCTTCGGGAAGAGCCACAAAACACATTTTCCACCGTTGTAACCTTCTGTACCCGTGAGATCCCATCTTGGGGCCTTTTCTGGCGATCTGCCGGAGGGGGATTCGATCATGGAGGGCTTCTACATCAACACCATAGCCTCTCTGATGATGTGTGATTAGTTTACCACAGACCTTCGGGTCCATAGTTATTAGCTAGATGGCTTCTTCTTTCTCTTTGGATCTCAATACAAAGTTCTCCTCGATCTTCTAGGAGATCTATTTGATGTAACTCTTTTTGCGGTGTGTTTGCCGAGATTCGATGAATTGTCGGTTTATGAACTTGATTATCTATGAATATTATTTGATTCTTCTCTGAATTCTTATATGCATGATTTCATATCTTTGCAAGTCTCTTCGAATTATCAGTTTAGTTTGGCCTACTAGATTGATCTTTCTTGCAATAGGAGAAGTGCTTAGCTCTGGGTTCAATCTTGCGGTGTCTTTTCCCAGTGACAGTAGGGGCAGCAAGGCACGTATTGTATTGTTGCCATCGAGGATAAAAAAGATGGGGGTTATATCATATTGCTTGATTTTATCCCTCTACATCATGTCATCTTGCCTAAACGTTACTCCGTTCTTATGAACTTAATACTCTAGATGCATGCTGGATAGCGGTCAATGTGTGGAGTAATAGTAGTAGATGCAGAATCGTTTCGGTCTACTTGTTATGGACGTGATGCTTATATTCATGATCATTGCGTTAGATATCATCATAACTATGCACTTTTCTATCAATTGCTCGACAGTAATTTGTTCACCCACCGTAATACATGCTATCTTGAGAGAAGCCACTAGTGAAACCTATAGCCCCTGGGTCATCTTTACATCATATTAGTTTCCCGCCAACTAGCTATTTCTGTCGCCGTTTATTTTGCAATCTTTATTTTCCAATCTATACCACAAAAATACCAAAAATATTTATCTTATTATCTCTATCAGATCTCACTCTCGTAAGTGACCGTGAAGGGATTGACAACCCCTTTATCGCGTTGGTTGTGATGTTCTTGTTTGTTTGTGCAGGTACTAGGTGACTTGTGTGTAGTCTCCTACTGGATTGATACCTTGGTTCTCAAAAACTGAGGGAAATACTTACGCTAATTTGCTACATCACCCTTTCCTCTTGAAGGGAAAACCAACGCATGCTCAAGAGGTAGCAAGAAGGATTTCTGGCACCGTTGTCGGGGAGATTTGCACCAAGTCAAGTCAAGATTTGATCTACCGTCAACCAGCCATTTCGAGCGCCGTTGCCGGGGAGATCTAAGCACAAGTCAAGACATACCAAGTACCCATCACAAACTCTTATCCCTCGCATTACATTATTTTCCATTCGCCTCTCGTTTTCCTCTCCCCCACTTCACCCTTGCCGTTTTATTCGCCTCTTTTCCGTTCCTCCTTTTTCCGTTCGCCTTCTATTCGCTTGCCTCTTGTTTGCTTGTGTGTTGGGTTGATTGTTTGTCACGATGGCTCAACATAATACTAAATTATGTGACTTTACCAATACCAACAATGATTTTAATAGCACTCCGATTGCTCCTCTTACCGATGCTGAATCTTGTGAAATTAATACTGCTTTGCTGAATCTTGTCATGAAAGATCAATTTGCTGGCCTTCCTAGTGAAGATGTCGCTACCCACCTAAATAGCTTTTTGATTTATGTGATATGCAAAAGAAGAAAGATGTGTATGATGATATTGTTAAATTGAAGCTATTTCCATTTTTTCTTAGAGATCATGCTAAAACTTGGTTCTCTTCTTTGCCTAAAAATAGTATTGATACTTGGAATAAGTGCAAAGATGCTTTTATCTCTAAGTATTTTCCTCCCGCTAAGATCATCTCTCTTAGAAACGATATTATGAATTTAAAGCAACTTGATCATGAGCATATTGCACAAGCTTGGGAGAGGATGAAATTAATGAACATAATTGCCCTACACATGGTTTGAATTTATGGATGATTATACAGAATTTTTATGCTGGATTGAATTTTGCTTCTAGAAATCTTTTAGATTCGGCCGCGGGAGGCACTTTTATGGAAATCACTTTAGGAGAAGCTACTAAACTCCTAGATAATATTATGGTTAATTATTCTCAATGGCACACCAAAAGATCTAAAGGTTCATGCGATAGAAGAGAATAATGTCTTGAGTGGAAAGATGGATGAACTTATGAAATTGTTTACTAATAAAAGTGTTTCTTCTGATCCTAATGATATGCCTTTGTCTACTTTGATTGAGAATAGTAATGAATCTATGGATGTGAATTTTGCTGGTAGGAACAATTTTGGTAACAACACATATTGAGGACACTTTAATTCTAGGCCGTTCCCTAGTAATTACTCTAATAATTATCGTAATTCCTACAACAACTCTTATGGAAATTTGAATAAGATGCCCTCTGATTTTGACACTAGTGTTAAAGAATTTATGAATTTGCAAAAGAATTTCAATGCTTTGCTTAAAGAAAAATTGCTTAAGATTGATGAGTTGGATAGGAACGTGGATAGAATTTCTCTTGATGTTGATTCTTTAAACTTAGATCTATTCCACCTAATCATGATATCAATGAGTCTCTCAAAGCCATGAGAATTTCCATTGATGAGTGCAAAGAAAGAACCGCTAGGATGCGTGCTAAGAAAGATTGCTTTGTAAAAGTGTGTTCTTCTAGTTTTCATGATAATAATGATGAAGATCTAAAAGTGATTGGTGTGTCTCCTATTAAATCTTTGTTTGCCAATATGAATCTTGATAAAGATGGTACTGGAGATGAATCAACTTTAATTAGAAGGCGTCCCAATGATTCGGAGTTTTTAGATCTTGATGCAAAAATTGGTAAAAGTGGGATTGAAGAGGTCAAAACTTTACATAGCAATGAACCCACCATTTTCGATTTCAATGAATTTAATTATGATAATTGCTCTTTGATAGATTGTATTTCCTTGTTTCAATCCGTGCTAAATTCTCCTCATGCTTATGATCAAAACAAAGCCTTCACTAAACATGTCGTCGAAGCTTTAATGCAATCCTATGAAGAAAAACTTGAATTAGAAGTTTCTATCCCCAGAAAACTTTATGATGAGTGGGAACCTACTATTAAAATTAAGATTAAAGATCATGAATGCTATATTTTATGTGATTTAGGTGTTAGTGTTTCCATGATTCCAAAAACTTTGTGTGATGTGCTAGGTTTCCGTAAATTTGATGATTGTTCTTTAAATTTGAATATTGTGGATTCCATAATTAAGAAACCTATGGGAAGAATTAATGATGTTCTTATTGTTGCAAATATGAATTATGTGCCCGTAGATTTTATTGTTCTTGATATAGATTGCAATCCTACTTGTCCTATTATTCTCGGTAGACCTTTCCTTAGAACGATTGGTGCAATTATTTATATGAAAGAATGAAATATTAGATTCCAATTTCCATTAAGGAAAGGCATGGAACAGTTTACTAGGAATAAAATTAAATTACCTTATTAATCTATTATGAGAGCCACTTATGGATTGCATACCAAAGATGACAATACCTAGATCTATTCTTGTTTTTATGCCTAGCTAGGTGCGTTAAACGATAGCGCTTGTTGGGAGGCAACCCAATTTTATTTTTGCTCCTTGCTTTTTGTTCCTGTTTAATAATGAATAAATAATCTATACTCTGTTATGATTGTGTTTTTTATGTTTAATTTAGTCCTTTAGGATCTTCTTGGATGATTGTTATTTGATCTTGCTGGAAAAAACAGAAAGTATGCGCTCACGAGAATAATTTTCATTTTTAACCAGAGAGCAATAAAATACTGATTCCAACTTCAGTAGATTAATATACAAATTACTCAGGTCGTCCTAATTTGGTAGAATTTTTGGAGTTACATAAGTATTCGAAACCTACAGATTACTACAGATTGTTCTGTTTGTGACAGATTCTGATTTTTGTGTGTTGTTTGCTTATTTTGATGAATCTATGGCTAGTATCGAGGGGTATGAACCATAGAGAAGTTGGAATAAAGTAGGTTTAACACCAATATAAATAAATAATGAGCTCATTACAGTACCTTAAAGTGGTGATTTGTTTTCTTATACTAACGGAGCTCATGAGATTTTCTGTTGAGTTTTGTGTTGTGAAGTTTTCAAGTTTTTGGGTAAAGATTTGATGGATTTTAGAACAAGGAGTGGCGAGAGTCTAAGCTTGGGGATGCCCAAGGCACCCCAAGGTAAAATTCAAGGACAACCAAAATTCTAAGCTTGGGGATGCCCCGGAAGGCATCCCCTCTTTCGTCTTCGTCTATCGGTAACTTTACTTGAGGCCATATTTTTATTCACCGCATGATATGTGTTTTGCTTGGAGCGTCTTGTATGATTTGAGTCTTTCATTTTTAGTTCACCACAATCATCCTTGCTTTACATACCCTTTTGGGAGAGTGATACGTCTCCAACGTATCTATAATTTTTGATTGCTCCATGCTATATTATCTACTGTTTGGATGTTTATGGGCTTTATTATACACTTTTATATCATTTTTGGGACTAACCTATTAACCCAGAGCCTAGTGTCAGTTTCTGTTTTTACCTTGTTTTAGGGTTTAAAAGAAAAGGAAAACCATACGGAGTCCAATTGACCTGAAACTTCAGGGAACCGATTTTTGGAAGGAAAGAAGCCTAGAAGACTTGAAATGCACGTAAGGGAAGCTTCAAGGAGGCCACGCGGTAGGGGGGCGCGCCCACCCCCCTGGGTGCGCCATCCACCCTCGTGGGCCCCTCATGGCCCCCTGGCGTACTTCTTCCGCCTATATATCCCCACATACCCTAAAAACATTCGAGAGCATAATAGATTGGGAGTTCCGCCGCCAAAAGCCTCTGTAGCCACCGAAAGCCAATCTAGACCTGTTCTGGCACCCTGTCGGAGGGGGCAATCCCTCTCCGGTGGCCATATTCATCATCCCGGTGCTCTCCATGATGAGGAGGGAGTAGTTCCCCCTCGGGGCTGAGGGTATGTACCAGTAGCTATGATCTCTCTCTCTCTCTCGTGTTCTTAATTTGGCACGATCTTGATGTATCGCGAGCTTTGCTATTATAGTTGGATCCTATGTTTCTCATCCCCCTCTTCTCTCTTGTAATGAATTGAGTTTCCCCTTTGAAGTAATCTTATTGGATTGAGTCTTTAAAGATTTGAGAACACTTGATGTATGTCTTGCCGTGCGTATCTATGGTGACAATGGGATACCACGTGATTCACTGGATGTATGTTTTGGTGATCAACTTGTGGGTTCCTCCCATGAACCTATGCATAGGGTTTGGCACACGTTTTCGTCGTGATTCTCCGGTAGAACTTTGGGGCACTCTTTGAGGTCCTTTGTGTTGGTTGAATAGATGAATCTGAGATTGTGTGACGCATATCGTATAATCATACCCACGGATACTTGAGGTGACATTGGAGTATCTAGGTGACATTAGGGTTTTGATTGATTTGTGTCTTAAGGTGTTATTCTAGTACGAACTCTAGGGCTGTTTGTGACACTTATAGGAATAGCCCAACGGATTGATTGGAAAGAATAACTTTGAGGTGGTTTCGTACCCTACCATAATCTCTTCGTTCGCTCTCCGCTATTAGTGACTTTGGAGTGACTCTTTGTTGCATGTTGAGGGATGGTTATGTGACCCAATTATGTTATCATTGTTGAGGGAACTTACACTAGTGAAACTATGAACCCTAGGCCTTGTTTCCTATCATTGCAATACCGTTTATGCTCACTTTTATCATTAGTTACCTTGCTGTTTTTATATTTTCAGATTACAAAAACTATTATCCACTATCCATATTGCACTTGTATCACCATCTCTTCGCCGAACTAGTGCACCTATACAATTTACCATTGTATTGGGTGTGTTGGGGACACAAGAGACTCTTTGTTATTTGGTTGCAGGGTTGCTTGAGAGAGACCATCTTCATCCTACGCCTCCTATGGATTGATAAACCTTAGGTCATCCACTTGAGGGAAATTTGCTACTGTCCTACAAACCTCTGCACTTGGAGGCCCAACAACGTCTACAAGAAGAAGGTTGTGTAGTAGACATCAAGCTCTTTTCTGGCGCCGTTGCCGGGGAGGTTAGCGCTTGAAGGTATATCTTTAGATCTTGCAATCGAGTCTTTTAGTTTCTTGTTTTATCACTAGTTTAGTTTATAAAAGAAAATTACAAAAAATGGAATTAAGTTTGTCTCATACGCTTCACCTTTTGAATATCTTTCGTTAGTATGATGGAAAGGATAATTGTGCTCAAGTGCTAGAAGAAGAAATCTATACAATGTTTGGCACTAAATCTTTGAATGATGAGCATGATTGCAATGTTGTTAGTACGAATTCTTTGAATATCCATGATACTAATGATGATTGCACTAGTTATGATGAAAATGTCTCCTATAAACATGTCAATTTTTGTGGAGTACATTGGGTTTGTAAGTACAAACCAAATAGGGAAGATAGATATTGCAAGAGGCATAAGTACTTAGAAACTAAATTGTTGCAAGAAAGTCTTGATGATTATGCTGAAAAATTCAATATTTTTCGCGCCCCTTGTGAACTTTGCAATGAACATGGTCATTTATATCTCCAATGCAAATTGTTTCATGACCGAATCATATCCAAAAATTGTGATAATTTGATTACCCTTGAGCATCATAAAGAGCTTAGTCTTCTTTTGGGGTATGAGGAAATGAAACGTATAATTGAGGGTATTCCAAAGTTTAATCTTGATAGATTTCTTGATTTTGATCTAGAGAAAATTTATATGTATTGTGCGGTGAATTGCATTGAAAATTCTTATATTGCCAATTACATAAAGAAAAAAAGCAAATAGAAGATGAAGAGAATACTAATGGAAGGGAAGAGACTTCCCAATACCCTCCTATTATTTCTTATGACGAATCAGGTAGCGAGGAAGAGCCTCCTATTCAACCAATCTCATTAATTAGGAGCTCCAAAAAGAGGATTGAACCCACACATGGTGTGGTGAAGAAGAAGAAAAGAAAAAGGAAGAGAGGTAAAAAGATATCTCCCACAAATAATGCTGCTCCTATTACTATTGTGCCTCATGAAAATATAATTGTGGAAGATAATAATACTTCTTATGATCTTGAAAATCTTTTTGGCACTTGCTTGGAAGAATATGATAATTGCTATATACTATTGCTGCTATCCATACTATTGATGATGAAAGTGATTATGATTATGATACGAAAAGGCCCAAGCTTGGGGATGCTATGTTCGATGAGGATGACATATTTGAGAATATATTTTCTGAAATTAATGTTTGTCCCAAGCTTGGGAATGCTATGTTTAATGAAGATGATATTTTTAGTCTCCCAAGTTTTGATATGCAAATTTATTATGATGATAGCATGCCTCCTACTTATGATAATTATTGTGATGATACATATGCTATAAAAAGTAGTGATGATTATATTTATAAAACTTGTCATGATTATGATTACCCTTTTTCTGAAGATTAATATTTTAATGTGGAAATAATTTATAGTATTCGAGTCTCTTATGATACTCCCACTATTCCGAATGAGAAGAATTTTGCTTATGTGGAGAGTAATAAAATTTATATGCATGTAGATCATGAAAAGAATGCTTTAGGTGCTGGTTATATTGTTGAATTCATTCATGATACTACTGAAAATTATTATGAGGGAGGAACATATGCTTGTAGGAATTGCAATAATATCAAGTTTCCTCTCTATGTGCTTAAAGTTTTGAAGTTATGCTTGTTTTACCTTCCGATGCAAGTTGATTCTTGTTCCCATAAGTTGTTTGCTCAAAAAATCCCTATGCATAGGAAGTATATTAGACTTAAATGTGCTAGTAGTATTCTTCATGTTGCTCTCTTTATGTTTCAATTCTTATCCTTTATGTGAGCATCATTGAAATCATCATGCCTAGCTAGGGGCGTTAAACGATAGCGCTTGTTGGGAGTCAACCCAATTTTATTCTTGTTCCTTACTTTTTGTTCCTGTCTAGTAATAAATAATTTATCTAGCCTATGTTTAGATGTGGTTTTATGCTTTTAATTAGTGTTTGTGCCAAGTAGAACCGTTGGGAAGACTTGGGGAAAGTCTTGTTGATCTTGCTGTAAAAAAATAGAAACTTTAGCGCTCACGAGAATTGCTGCCATTTTTTATTGGAGAGTTCTATTTAGTTAATTATTTTTGAAGATGATTAATAGATAAATTACTCAGGTCCAGAAATTTATTTGAGAATTTTATGAGTTTCATTAGTATACGTTTGATCCAGATTACTACAGACTATTCTGTTTTTGACAGATTCTGTTTTTTCGTGTGTTGTTTGCTTATTTTGATGAATCTATGGCTAGTAAAAGAGTTTATAAACCATAAAGAAGTTGGAATAAAGTAAGTTTAACACCAATATAAATAGAGAATGATTTCATTACAGTACCTTGAAGTGGTGATTTATTTTCTTATACTAACGGAGCTTACGAGTTTTCTGTTAAGTTTTGTGTTGTGAAGTTTTCAAGTTTTGGGTAAGGATTCGATGGAATATGGAATAAGGAGTGGCAAGAGCCTAAGCTTGGGGATGCCCAAGGCACCCCAAGGTAATATTCAAGGATAGCAAGAGCCTAATCTTGGGGATGCTCTAGAAGGCATCCCCTCTTTCGTCTTCATTCATCGGTAACTTTACTTGGAGCTATATTTTTATTTGCCACATGATATGTGTTTTGCTTGGAGAGTCATTTTATTTTATTTATTTTTGCTTGATGTTTTAATAAAATACCAAGATCTGAAAATCTTAAATGTTAGAGAGTCTTCACATAGTTGCATAATTATTCGACTACTCATTGATCTTCACTTATATCTTTTGGAGTAGTTCGTCGTTTGCTCTAGTGCTTCACTTATATCTTTTTAGAGCACGGTGGTGGTATTATAGAAATAGATGAACTCTCATGCTTCACTTATATCATTTTGAGATATTTAAATAGCATGGTAATTTTCTTAAATAATCCTAATATGCTAGGCATCTAAGAATAGTAAAAACTTTCATATAGAGTATTGAATACTAAGAGAAGTTTGATGTTTGATGATTGTTTTGAGATATGGAGATGGTGATATTAGAGTCATGCTAGTTGAGTAGTTGTGAATTTGAGAAATACTTGTGTTGAATTTTGTGATTCCAGTAGCATGCACGTATGGTGAACCGTTATGTGATGAAGTCGGAGCATGATTTATCTATTGATTGTCCTCCTTATGAGTGGCGGTCGGGGACGAGCGATGGTCTTTTCCTACCAATCTATCCCCCTAGGAGCATGCATGTAGTACTTTGTTTTGATAACTTGTAGATTTTTGCAATAAGTATATGAGTTCTTTATGACTAATGTTGAATCCATGGATTATACGCACTCTCACCCTTCCACCTTTGCTAGCCTCTCTAATACCGCGCACCTTTCGCCGGTATCATACACTCACCATATACCTTCCTCAAAACAGCCACCATAGGCATTCATATAGAGTCATATTTTGTTCTAAGTATCGAGTTGTAATTGTTGAGTTGTAAGAAAAGTAAAAGTGTGATGATCATCATTATTAGAACATTGTCCCAGTGAGGAAAGGATGATGGAGACTATGATTCCCCCACAAGTCGGGATGAGACTCTGAACGAAAAATAAATAAAAGAGGCCAAAGAAGCCCAAATAAAAAAGAGAAAGAAAAGAGGCCATAAAAAAGAGAAAAGGCCCAAATAAAAAAATGAGAGAAAAAGAGAGAATGGGCAATGCTACTATCCTTTTACCACACTTGTGCTTCAAAGTAGCACCATGATCTTCATGATAGAGAGTCTCCTATGTTGTCACTTTCATATACTAGTGGGAATTTTTCATTATAGAACTTGGCTTGTATATTCCAATGATGGGCTTCCTCAAAATGCCTTAGGTCTTCGTGAGCAAGCAAGTTGGATGCACACCCACTAGTTTCTTTTGCTGAGCTTTCATACACTTATAGCTCTAGTACATTCGTTGCATGGCAATCCCTACTCACTCACATTGATATCTATTAATGGGCATCTCCATAGCCCGTTGATATGCCTAGTTGATGTGAGACTATCTTCTCCTTTTTTGTCTTCTCCACAACCACCATTCTATTCCACCTATAGTGCTATGTCCATGGCTCATGCTCATGTATTGCGTGAAGATTGAAAAAGTTTGAGAACATCAAAAGTATGAAACAATTGCTTGGCTTGTCATCGGGGTTGTGCATGATTTTAATATTTTGTGTGGTGAAGATAGAGCATAGCCAGACTATATGATTTTGTAGGGATAACTCTCTTTAGCCATGTTATTTTGAGAAGACATAATTGCTTTGTTAGTATGCTTGAAGTATTATTATTTTCTATGTCAATATGAACTTTTGTCTTGAATCTTCCGGATCTGAATATTCATACCACAATTAAGAAGAATTACATTAAAATTATGCTAAGTAGCACACCGCATCAAAAATTCTGTTTTTATCATTTACCTACTCGAGGACGAGCATGAATTAAGCTTGGGGATTTTGATACGTCTCCAACGTATCTATAATTTTTGATTGCTCCATGCTATATTATCTACTGTTTTGGATGTTTATGGGCTTTATTATACACTTTTATATCATTTTTGGGACTAACCTATTAACCCAGAGCCCAGTGCCAGTTTCTGTTTTTACCTTGTTTTAGGGTTTCGAAGAAAAGGAAAACCAAACGGAGTCAATTGACCTGAAACTTCACGAAACCGATTTTTGGAAGGAAAGAAGCCCAGAAGACTTGAAGTGCACATAAGGGAAGCTTCGAGGAGGCCACGAGGTAGGGGGCGTGCCCACCCCCCTAGGCACGCCCTCCACCCTCATGGGCCCCTCATGCCCCCCCTGACGTACTTCTTCCGCCTATATATCTCCATATACCCTAAAAACATCCGAGAGCACAATAGATTGGGAGTTCCGCCGCCAAAAGCCTCTGTAGCCACCGAAAGCCAATCTAGACCTGTTCCGGCACCCTGCCGGAGGGGGAAATCCCTCTCCGGTGGCCATCTTCATCATCACGGTGCTCTCCATGACGAGGAGGGAGTAGTTCTCCCTCAGGGTTGAGGGTATGTACCAGTAGCTATGTGTTTGATCTCTCTCTCTCTCTCTCGTGTTCTTAATTTGGCACGATCTGGATGTATCACAAGCTTTGCTATTATAGTTGGATCCTATGTTTCTCCTCCCCCTCTTCTCTCCTGTAATGAATTGAGTTTCCCCTTTGAAGTAATCTTAACGGATTGAGTCTTTAAAGATTTGAGAACACTTGATGTATGTCCTGCCGTGCGTATCTATGGTGACAATGGGATACCACGTGATTCACTTGATGTATGTATTGGTGATCAACTTGCGGGTTCCGCCCATGAACCTATGCATAGGGTTTGGCACATGTTTTCGTCGTTATTCTCCGGTAGAACTTTGGGGCACTCTTTGAGGCCCTTTGTGTTGGTTGAATAGATGAATCTGAGATTGTGTGACGCATATCGTATAATCATACCCACGGATACTTGAGGTTACATTGGAGTATCTAGGTGACATTAGGGTTTTGATTGATTTGTGTCTTAAGGTGTTATTCTAGTACGAACTCTAGGGCTATTTGTGACACTTATAGGAATAGCCCAATGGATTGATTGGAAAGAATAACTTTGAGGTGGTTTTGTTGATGGGTTATGTAGTAATTTCAAAAAATTTCCTACGCACACGCAAGATCATGTGATGCATAGCAACGAGGGGAGAATATTGTCTACGTACCCAACGCAGACCGACTGCGGAAGCGATGACACGACGTATAGGAAGTAGTCGTACGTCTTCTCGATCCAACCGATCAAGCACCGAAACTACGGCACCTCCGAGTTCGAGCACACGTTCAGCTCGATGACGATCCCCGGACTCTGATCCAGCAAAGTGTCGGGGAAGAGTTTCATCAGCACGACGGCGTGGTGACGATCTTGATGAACTACAGCAGCAGGGCTTCGCCTAAACTCCGCTACAGTATTATCGAGGAATATGGTGGCAGGGGGCACCGCACACGGCTAAGGAATAGATCACGTGGATCAACTTGTGTCAACTTGTGTGTTTAGAGGTGCCCCTGCCTCCGTATATAAAGGAGGAGAGGAGGGGAGGCTGGCCGGCCAAGGGGGGGAGGCGCAGGAGAGTCCTACTCCCACTGGGAGTAGGATTCCCCCTCCAATCCTAGTCCAACTAGGATTCCTCGGAGGGGAAAAGAGGAGGAGGGGGCCGGCCACCTCTCCTAGTCCTAATAGGACTAGGGGAAGGGGGGGGCGCAGCCCATCTAGGGCAGCCCCTTCTCTTTTCCACTAAGGCCCACTATGGCCCAAATAGCTTCCGGGGGGTTCCGGTAACCCTCCCGGTATTCCGGTAAAATCCCGATTTCACCCGGAACACTTCCGATATCCAAATATAGGCTTCCAATATATCAATCTTTACGTCTCGACCATTTCGAGACTCCTCGTCATGTCCGTGATCACATCCGGGACTCCGAACAACCTTCGGTACATCAAAATGTATAAACTCATAATATAACTGTCGTCGTAACCTTAAGCGTGCGGACCCTACGGGTTCGAGAACAATGCAGACATGACCGAGACACGTCTCTGGTCAATAACCAATAGTGGGACCTGGATGCCCATATTGGCTCCTACATATTCTACGAAGATCTTTATCGGTCAGACCGCATAACAACATACGTTGTTCCCTTTGTCATCGGTATGTTACTTGCCCGAGATTCGATCGTCGGTATCCAATACCTAGTTCAATCTCGTTACCGGCAAGTCTCTTTACTCGTTCCGTAATACATCATCTTACAACTAACATATTAGTTGTAATGCTTGCAAGGCTTATGTGATGTGTATTACCGAGAGGGCCCAGAGATACCTCTCCGACAATCGGAGTGACAAATCCTAATCTCGAAATACGCCAACCCAACATCGACCATTGGAGACACCTGTAGTACTCCTTTATAATCACCCAGTTACGTTGTGACGTTTGGTAGTACCCAAAGTGTTCCTCCGGTAAACGGGAGTTGCATAATCTCATAGTCATAGGAACATGTATAAGTCATGAAGAAAGCAATAGCAACATACTAAACGATCGGGTGCTAAGCTAATGGAATGGGTCATGTCAATCAGATCATTCTGCTAATGATGTGACCTCGTTAATCAAATAACAACTCATTGTTCATGGTTAGGAAACATAACCATCTTTGATTAACGAGCTAGTTAAGTAGAGGCATACTAGTGACACTTTGTTTGTCTATGTATTCACACATGTATTATGTTTCCGGTAAATACACTTCTAGCATGAATAATAAACATTTATCATGATTATAAGGAAATAAATAATAACTTTATTATTGCCTCTAGGGCATATTTCCTTCAGTCTCCCACTTGCACTAGAGTCAATAATCTAGATTACACTGTAATGATTCTAACACCCATGGAGCCTTGGTGCTGATCATGTTTTGCTCGTGGAAGAGGTTTAGTCAATGGGTCTGCAACATTCAGATCCGTATGTATCTTGCAAATCTCTATGTCTCCCACCTGGACTAGATCCCGGATGGAGTTGAAGCGTCTCTTGATGTGTTTGGTCCTTTTGTGAAATCTGGATTCCTTTGCCAAGGCAATTGCACCAGTATTGTCACAAAAGATTTTCATTGGACCCGATGCACTAGGTATGACACCTAGATCGGATATGAACTCCTTCATCCAGACTCCTTCATTTGCTGCTTCCGAAGCAGCTATGTATTCCGCTTCACATGTAGATCCCGCTACAACGCTTTGTTTAGAACTGCACCAACTGACAGCTCCACCGTTTAATGTAAATACGTATCCGGTTTGCGATTTAGAATCGTCCGGATCAGTGTCAAAGCTTGCATCAACGTAACCTTTTACGGTGAGCTCTTTGTCACCTCCATATACGAGAAACATATCCTTAGTCCTTTTCAGGTATTTCAGGATGTTCTTGACCGCTGTCCAGTGATCCACTCCTGGATTACTTTGGTACCTCCCTGCTAAACTTATAGCAAGGCACACATCAGGTCTGGTACACAGCATTGCATACATGATAGAGCCTATGGCTGATGCATAGGGAACATCTTTCATATTCTCTCTATCTTCTGCAGTGGTCGGGCATTGAGTCTTACTCAATTTCACACCTTGTAATACAGGCAAGAATCCTTTCTTTGCTTGATCCATTTTGAATTTCTTCAAAATTTTGTCAAGGTATGTGCTTTGTGAAAGTCCAATTAAGCGTCTTGATCTATCTCTATAGATCTTAATGCCTAATATGTAAGCAGCTTCACCGAGGTCTTTCATTGAAAAACTTTTATTCAAGTATCCCTTTATGCTATCCAGAAATTCTATATCATTTCCAATTAGTAATATGTCATCCACATATAATATCAGAAATGCTACAGAGCTCCCACTCACTTTCTTGTAAATACAGGCTTCTCCGAAAGTCTGTATAAAACCAAATGCTTTGATCACACTATCAAAACGTTTATTCCAACTCCGAGAGGCTTGCACCAGTCCATAAATGGATCGCTGGAGCTTGCACACTTTGTTAGCTCCCTTTGGATCGACAAAACCTTCTGGTTGCATCATATACAACTCTTCTTCCAGAAATCCATTCAGGAATGCAGTTTTGACATCCATCTGCCAAATTTCATAATCATAAAATGCGGCAATTGCTAACATGATTCGGACGGACTTAAGCATCGCTACGGGTGAGAAGGTCTCATCGTAGTCAATCCCTTGAACTTGCCGAAAACCTTTTGCGACAAGTCGAGCTTTGTAGACAGTAACATTACCATCAGCGTCAGTCTTCTTCTTAAAGATCCATTTATTCTCAATTGCTTGCCGATCATCGGGCAAGTCAACCAAAGTCCATACTTTGTTCTCATACATGGATCCCATCTCAGATTTCATGGCTTCAAGCCACTTTGCGGAATCTGGGCTCACCATCGCTTCTTCATAGTTCGTAGGTTCATCATGATCTAGTAGCATGACCTCCAGAACAGGATTACCGTACCACTCTGGTGCGGATCTTACTCTGGTTGATCTACGAGGTTCAGTAGTATCTTGATCTGAAGTTTCATGATCATTATCATTGGCTTCCTCACTAACTGGTGTAGGTGTCACTGAAACAGTTTTCTGTGATGAACTACTTTCCAGTAAAGGAGCAGGTACAGTTACCTCGTCAAGTTCTACTTTCCTCCCACTCACTTCTTTCGAGAGAAACTCCTTCTCTAGAAATGATCCATTCTTAGCAACGAATGTCTTGCCTTCGGATCTGTGATAGAAGGTGTACCCAACAGTTTCCTTTGGGTATCCTATGAAGACACATTTCTCCGATTTGGGTTCGAGCTTATCAGGTTGAAGCTTTTTCACATAAGCATCGCAGCCCCAAACTTTAAGAAACGACAACTTTGGTTTCTTGCCAAACCACAGTTCATAAGGCGTCGTCTCAACGGATTTTGATGGTGCCCTATTTAACGTGAATGCGGCCGTCTCTAAAGCATATCCCCAAAATGATAGCGGTAAATCAGTAAGAGACATCATAGATCGCACCATATCTAGTAAAGTACGATTACGACGTTCGGACACACCATTACGCTGTGGTGTTCCGGGTGGCGTGAGTTGCGAAACTATTCCACAGTTTTTCAAATGTACACCAAACTCGTAACTCAAATATTCTCCTCCACGATCAGATCGTAGAAACTTTATTTTCTTGTTACGATGATTTTCAACTTCACTCTGAAATTCTTTGAACTTTTCAAATGTTTCAGACTTATGTTTTATTAAGTAGATATACCCATATCTGCTTAAATCATCTGTGAAGGTGAGAAAATAACGATATCCGCCACGAGCCTCAATATTCATCGGGCCACATACATCGGTATGTATGATTTCCAACAAATCTGTTGCTCTCTCCATAGTACCGGAGAACGGTGTTTTAGTCATCTTGCCCATGAGGCACGGTTCGCAAGTACCAAGTGATTCATAATCAAGTGGTTCCAAAAGTCCATCAGCATGGAGTTTCTTCATGCGCTTTATACCGATATGACCTAAACGACAGTGCCACAAATAAGTTGCACTTTCATTATCAACTCTGCATCTTTTGGCTTCAACATTATGAATATGTGTATTACTACTATCGAGATTCAATAAGAATAGACCACTCTTCAAGGGTGCATGACCATAAAAGATATTACTCATATAAATAGAACAACCATTATTCTCTGATTTAAATGAATAACCGTCTCGCATTAAACAAGATCCAGATATAATGTTCATGCTCAACGCTGGCACCAAATAACAATTACTTAGGTCTAATATTAATCCCGAAGGTAGATGTAGAGGTAGCGTGCCGACTGCGATCACATCGACTTTGGAACCGTTTCCCACGCGCATCGTCACCTCGTCCTTTGCCAGTGCCCGCTTATTCCGTAGTCCCTGTTTCGAGTTGCAAATATTAGCAACAGAACCAGTATCAAATACCCAGGTGCTACTGCGAGCTCTAGTAAGGTACACATCAATAACATGTATATCACATATACCTTTGTTCACCTTGCCATCCTTCTTATCCGCCAAATACTTGGGACAGTTCCGCTTCCAGTGACCAGTCTGCTTGCAGTAGAAGCACTCAGTTTCAGGCTTAGGTCCAGACTTGGGTTTCTTCTCTTGAGCAGCAACTGGCTTGCTGTTCTTCTTGAAGTTCCCTTTCTTCTTTCCTTTGCCCTTTTTCTTGAAACTAGTGGTTTTGTTAACCATCAACACTTGATGCTCCTTTTTGATTTCTACCTCCGCAGCTTTCAGCATTGCGAAGAGCTCGGGAATAGTCTTGTTCATCCCTTGCATATTATAGTTCATCACGAAGCTCTTGTAGCTTGGTGGCAGTGATTGGAGAATTCTGTCAATGACGCAATCATCCGGAAGATTAACTCCCAATTGAATCAAGTGATTATTATACCCAGACATTTTGAGTATATGCTCACTGACAGAACTATTCTCCTCCATCTTGCAGCTATAGAACTTATTGGAGACTTCATATCTCTCAATTCGGGCATTTGCTTGAAATATTAACTTCAACTCCTGGAACATCTCATATGCTCCATGACGTTCAAAACGTCGTTGAAGTCCCGATTCTAAGCCGTAAAGCATGGCACACTGAACTATCGAGTAGTCATCAGCTTTGCTCTGCCAGACGTTCATAACATCTGGTGTTGCTCCAGCAGCAGGCCTGGCACCCAGCGGTGCTTCCAGGACGTAATTTTTCTGTGCAGCAATGAGGATAATCCTCAAGTTACGGACCCAGTCCGTGTAATTGCTACCATCATCTTTCAACTTTGCTTTCTCAAGGAACGCATTAAAATTCAACGGAACAACAGCACGAGCCATCTATCTACAATCAACATAAACAAGCAAGATACTATCAGGTACTAAGTTCATGATAAATTTAAGTTCAATTAATCATATTATTTAAGAACTCCCACTTAGATAGACATCCCTCTAATCCTCTAAGTGATTACGTGATCCAAATCAACTAAACCATGACCGATCATCACGTGAGATGGAGTAGTTTTCAATGGTGAACATCGTTATGTTGATCATATCTACTATATGATTCACGCTCGACCTTTCGGTCTCCGTGTTCCGAGGCCATATCTGCATATGCTAGGCTCGTCAAGTTTAACCTGAGTATTCTGCGTGTGCAAAAACTGGCTTGCACCCGTTGTAGATGGACGTAGAGCTTATCACACCCGATCATCACGTGGTGTCTGGGCACGACGAACTTTGGCAACGGTGCATACTCAGGGAGAACACTTCTTGATAATTTAGTGAGAGATCATCTTATAATGCTACCGTCAATCAAAGCAAGATAAGATGCATAAAAAGATAAACATCACATGCAATCAATATAAGTGATATGATATGGCCATCATCATCTTGTGCTTGTGATCTCCATCTCCGAAGCACCGTCATGATCACCATCGACACTGGCGCGACACCTTGATCTCCATCGTAGCATCGTTGTCGTCTCGCCAATCTTATGCTTCCACGACTATCACTACCGTTTAGTAATAAAGTAAAGCATTACATCGCGATTGCATTGCATACAATAAAGCGACAACCATATGGCTCCTGCCAGTTGCCGATAACTCGGTTACAAAACATGATCATCTCATACAATAAAATTCAGCATCATGCCTTGACCATATCACATCACAACATGCCCTGCAAAAACAAGTTAGACGTCCTCTACTTTGTTGTTGCATGTTTTACGTGGCTGCTACGGGCTTAAGTAAGAACCAATCTCACCTACGCATCAAAACCACAACGATAGTTTGTCAAATAGACTCTGTTTTAACCTTCGCAAGGACCGGGCGTAGCCATACTTGGTTCAACTAAAGTTGGAGAGACAGTCGCCCGCAAGCCATCTCTGTGCAAAGCACGTCGAGGGAACCGGTCTCGCGTAAGCGTACGCGTAAGGTTGGTCCGGGTCGTCTCGTCCAACAATACCGCCGAACCAAAGTATGACATGCTGGTAGGCAGTATGACTTGTATCGTCCACAACTCACTTGTGTTCTACTCGTGCATATTACATCAACATAAATAACCTAGGCTCGGATGCCACTGATGGGTTATGTAGTAATTTCAAAAAAATTCCTACGCACACGCAAGATCATGTGATGCATAGCAACGAGGGGAGAGTATTGTCTACGTACCCAACGCAGACCGACTGCGGAAGCGATGACACGACGTAGAGGAAGTAGTCGTACGTCTTCTCGATCCAACCGATCAAGCACCGAAACTACGGCACCTCCGAGTTCGAGCACACGTTCAGCTCGATGACGATCCCCGGACTCTGATCCAGCAAAGTGTCGGGGAAGAGTTTCGTCGGCACGACGGCGTGGTGACGATCTTGATGAACTACAGCAGCAGGGCTTCGCCTAAACTCCGCTACAGTATTATCGAGGAATATGGTGGCAGGGGGCACCGCACACGGCTAAGGAATAGATCACGTGGATCAACTTGTGTCAACTTGTGTGTTTAGAGGTGCCCCTGCCTCCGTATATAAAGGAGGAGAGGAGGGGAGGCTGGCCGGCCAAGGGGGGGAGGCGCAGGAGAGTCCTACTCCCACTGGGAGTAGGATTCCCCCTCCAATCCTAGTCCAACTAGGATTCCTCGGAGGGGAAAAGAGGAGGAGGGGGCCGGCCACCTCTCCTAGTCCTAATAGGACTAGGGGAAGGGGGGGCGCGCAGCCCATCTAGGGCAGCCCCTTCTCTTTTCCACTAAGGCCCACTATGGCCCAAATAGCTCCCGGGGGGTTCCGGTAACCCTCCCGGTATTCCGGTAAAATCCCGATTTCACCCGGAACACTTCCGATATCCAAATATAGGCTTCCAATATATCAATCTTTACGTCTCGACCATTTCGAGACTCCTCGTCATGTCCGTGATCACATCCGGGACTCCGAACAACCTTCGGTACATCAAAATGTATAAACTCATAATATAACTGTCATCGTAACCTTAAGCGTGCGGACCCTACGGGTTCGAGAACAATGCAGACATGACCGAGACACGTCTCTGGTCAATAACCAATAGCGGGACCTGGATGCCCATATTGGCTCCTACATATTCTACGAAGATCTTTATCGGTCAGACCGCATAACAACATACGTTGTTCCCTTTGTCATCGGTATGTTACTTGCCCGAGATTCGATCGTCGGTATCCAATACCTAGTTCAATCTCGTTACCGGCAAGTCTCTTTACTCGTTCCGTAATACATCATCTTACAACTAACATATTAGTTGTAATGCTTGCAAGGCTTATGTGATGTGTATTACCGAGAGGGCCCAGAGATACCTCTCCGACAATCGGAGTGACAAATCCTAATCTCGAAATACGCCAACCCAACATCGACCATTGGAGACACCTGTAGTACTCCTTTATAATCACCCAGTTATGTTGTGACGTTTGGTAGTACCCAAAGTGTTCCTCCGGTAAATGGGAGTTGCATAATCTCATAGTCATAGGAACATGTATAAGTCATGAAGAAAGCAATAGCAACATACTAAACGATCGGGTGCTAAGCTAATGGAATGGGTCATGTCAATCAGATCATTCTGCTAATGATGTGACCTCGTTAATCAAATAACAACTCATTGTTCATGGTTAGGAAACATAACCATCTTTGTTGAGGGAACTTACACTAGTGAAACTATGAACCCTAGGCCTTGTTTCCTATCATTGCAATACCGTTTATGCTCACTTTTATCATTAGTTACCTTGCTGTTTTTATATTTTCAGATTACAAAAACTATTATCTACTATCCATATTGCACTTGTATCACCATCTCTTCGCCGAACTAGTGCACCTATACAATTTACCATTGTATTGGGTGTGTTGGGGACACAAGAGACTCTTTGTTATTTGGTTGCAGGGTTGCTTGAGAGAGACCATCTTCATCCTACGCCTCCTACGGATTGATAAACCTTATGTCATCCACTTGAGGGAAATTTGCTACTGTCCTACAAACCTCTGCATAGGCCCAACAATGTCTACAAGAAGAAGGTTATGTAGTAGACATCAGAGAGACACACATGAATTGAATTTATTAGAATACTCTATGTGCTTCACTTATATCTTTTGAGCTAGATAATTTTGCTCTAGTGCTTCACTTATATTTTTTAGAGCACGGTGGTGATTTTATTTTGTAGAAATTATTGATCTCTCATGCTTCACTTATATTATTTTGAGAGTATTTTAGAATAGCATGATAATTTGCTTTGGTTATGAAATTACTCCTAATATGATAGGCATTCAAGATGGGTATGATAAAAAACTTTCATATAAAGTGCATTGAATACTATGAGAAGTTTGATTCTTTATGATTGTTTTAAGATATGAAGATGGTGATATTAGAGTCATGCTAGTTGAGTACTCCCTCCGTTCCTAATACTTGTCTTTCTAGACATTTCAACAAGTGACTACATACGGAGCAAAATGAGTGAATCTACACTCTAAAATATGTCTACATACATCCGTATGTGGTAGTCCATTTGAAATGTCTAGAAAGACAAATATTTAGGAACGGAGGGAGTAGTTGTGAATTTGAGTGATACTTGTGTTAAAGTTTTTGATTCCCGTAGCATGCACGTATGGTGAACCGTTATGTGATGAAGTTGGAGCATGATTTATTTTTTGATTGTCTTCCTTATGAGTGGCAGTCGGGGACGAGTGATGGTATTTCCTACCAATCTATCCCCCTAGGAGCATGCACGTAATACTTCGTTTCGATAACTAATAGATTTTTGCAATAAGTATGTGATATCTTTATGACTAATGTTGAGTCCATGGATTATACGCACTCTCACCCTTCCACCATTGCTAGCCTCTCTAGTACGGTGCAACTTTTGCCGGTACCATAAACCCACCATTTAACTTCCTCAAAACAGCCACCATACCTACCTATTATGGCATTTCCATTGCCATTCTGAGATATATTTCCATGCAACTTTCCACCGTTTCGTTTATTATGACAGACTCCATCATTGTCATATTGCTTTGCATGATCATGTAGTTGACATCGTATTTGTGGCAAAGACACCATTCATAATTTTCCATACATGTCACTCTTGATTCATTGCACATCCTGGTACACAACCGAAGGCATTCACGTAGAGTCATATTTTGTTCTAAGTATCGAGTTGTAATTCTTGAGTTGTAAGTAAAAAAAAGTGTGATGACAATTATTATTAGAGCATTGTCCCAGTGAGGAGACTATGATTCCCCCACAAGTAGGGTTGAGACTCCAGACGAAAAAAATAAAAAAAGGAAAAGAGGCCATAAAAAGGAAAAGGCCCAAACAAAAAAATGAGAGAAAAAGAGAGAAGGGGCAATGTTACTATCCTTTTTCCACACCTGTGCTTCAAAGTAGCACCATGATCTTCATGATAGAGAGTCTCTTATATTGTCACTTTCATATACTAGTGGGAATTTTTCATTATAGAACTTGGCTTGTATATTCCAATGATGGGCTTCCTCAAAATGCCCTAGGTCTTCGTGAGCAAGCAAGTTGGATGCACACCCACTTAGTTTCTTTTGTTGAGCTTTCATACATTTATAGCTCTAGTGCATATGTTGCATGGAAATCCCTACTCACTCACATTAATATCTATTGATGGGCATCTCCATAGCCCGTTGATACGCCTAGTTGATGTGAGACTATCTTCTCCATTTTGTCTTCCCACAACCACCATTCTACTCCACCTATAATACTATATCCATGGCTCACACTCATGTATTGCGTGAAGATTGAAAAAGTTTGAGAACATCAAAAGTATGAAACAATTGCTTGGCTTGTCATCGGGGTTGTGCATGATTTAAATATTTTGTTGGATGAAGATAGAGCATAGCCAGACTATATGATTTTGTAGGGATTGCTTTCTTTGGCCATGTTATTTTGAGAAGACATGATTAATTTGTTAGTATGCTTGAAGTATTATTATTTTTATGTCAATATTAAACTTTTGTCTTGAATCTTTCGGATCTGCATATTCATGCCACAATAAAGAGAATTACATTGAAAATTATGCTAGGTAGCATTCCACATCAAAAATTCTGTTTTTATCATTTACCAACTCGAGGACGAGCAGGAATTAAGCTTGGGGATGCTTGATACGTCTCCAATGTATCTATAATTTTTGATTGTTCCATGCTATTATATTATCTGTTTTGGATGTTTAATGGGCTTTAATATACCTTTTTATATTATTTTTGGGACTAACCTATTAACCGAAAGCCCAGTGCAAATTGCTGTTTTTTTGCCTATTTCAGTGTTTCGCAGAAAAGGAATATCAAACGGAATCCAAACAAAATGAAACCTTCGCGAGGATCTTTTTTGGAACAAACGTGATCCAGGAGACTTGGAGTGGATGTTAAGGAAGCAGTGAGGCGGCCACGAGGTAGGAGGGCACACTCAGGGGGCCAGGCGTGCCCCCACCCTCGTGGGCCCCTCGCAGCTCCATCGACCTATTTCTTTCGCCTATATATACTCTTATACCCTAAAACCTTCGGGGAAAGCCACGAAACACCTTTTCCACCGCCGTAACCTTTTGTACCCGTGAGATCCCATGTCAGGGCCTTTTCCGGTGATCTGCTGGAGGGGGATTCGATCACGGATGGTTTCTACATCAACACCATAGCCTCTCCGATGATGTGTGAGTAGTTTACCATAGACCATCGGTTCCATAGTTATTAGCTAGATGGCTTCTTCTCTCTCTTTGGATCTCAATACAAAGTTCTCCTCGATCTTCTTGGAGATCTATTCAATGTAACTCTTTTTGCGGTGTGTTTGCCGAGATCCGATGAATTGTGGGTTTATGAACTTGATTATCTATGAATATTATTTGATTCTTCTCTGAATTCTTATATGCATGATTTGATATCTTTGCAAGTCTCTTCGAATTATCGTTTTAGTTTGGCCTACTAGATTGATCTTTCTTGCAATGGGAGAAGTTCCTAGCTTTGGGTTCAGTCTTGCGGTGTCCTTTCCCAGTGGCAGCAGGGGCAGCAAGGCACATATTGTATTGTTGCCATCGAGGATAAAAAGATGGGGTTTATATCATATTTCTTGAGTTTATCCCTCTACATCATGTCATCTTGCCTAAAACGTTACTCCATTCTTATGAACTAAATACTCTAGATGCATGCTGGATAGCCGTCAATGTGTGCAGTAATAGTAGTAGATGCAGAATCGTTTTGGTCTACTTGTTACAGACGTGATGCCTATATTCATGATCATTGCCTTAGATATCGTCATAACTATGCGCTTTTCTATCAATTGCTCAGCAGTAATTTGTTCACCCACCGTAATACATGCTATCTTGAGAGAAGCCACTAGTGAAACCTATGGCCCCCGGGTCTACTTTACATCATATTAGTTTCCCATCAACTAGCTATTTTTGTCGTCGTTTATTTTGCAATCTTTATTTTCCAATCTATACCAGAAAAATACCAAAAATATTTATCTTATTATCTCTATCAGATCTCACTCTCGTAAGTGATCGTGAAGGGATTGACAACCCCTTTATCGTGTTGGTTGCGAGGTTCTTGTTTGTTTGTGCAGGTACTAGGCAACTTGCGTGTAGTCTCCTACTAGATTGATACCTTGGTTCTCAAAAACTCAGGGAAATACTTACGCTACTTTGCTGCATCACCCTTTCCTCTTCAAGGGAAAACCAACGCATGCTCAAGAGGTAGCAGACCGCCGGGTTATTTGCCTAGCCAAAGTTTGATCCTCAGGTAGTCACTCTGGGTCATATAAGCCAAATACGGAACTGTCCAATCTGGAATAGCATGGAGAGCCGACACCAACTATGCCTCCGGGTCAGGAATAGCCGGGTCCTCCTCCGCAGCCAATTTGACTGAAGGGTTATTCAGAGTATCAAGAAAAACATTAGGTGGTACCGGCCTACGCTAAGACCCCAACCGGCTTAAAGTATCAGTCGCCTCATTTTTCCTGCGATCAACATGTTCCACTTGATAACCCTTTAAATGACCTGCAATAGCATCAACCGCCCGGCGATAAGCCGCCATGAACGGGTCTTTGGAATCCCAAGTTCCTGAGACTTGCTAAGCCACCAGATCTAAATCGCCAAAACACCTCAGCCGACTTAAATTCATCTCTTTAGCCATTAGAAGACCATGGAGTAAAGCCTCATATTCAGCTGCATTATTAGTACAAGGAAACATCGGCCTTAAAACATAATAAAAATTATCACCTCGTGGGGAAGTCAAAATGACTCCAGCCCCGAGCCTTCCAACTGCGTGGATCCATCAAAATGAATAGTCCAATATCTATTACCAGGCTTCTCCTCAGGCATCTGCAACTCTGTCCAGTCATTGATGAAATCCACAAGCGACTGAGACTTAATAGCTGTCCGAGGCATATACTTTAAACCATGGGGCCCAAGTTCAGCGGCCCACTTGGCCACCCGGCCTGTAGCTTCTCTGTTTTGAATAATATCCCCTAAAGGAGCAGAACTGACCACAGTGATGGGATGACCAAGGAAATACTGCTTCAACTTACGACTAGCCATGAACACTCCATAAACTAGCTTCTGCCAATGTGGGTACCTTTGCTTAGATTCAATTAATACCTCACTGACATAGTAAACCGGCCGTTGAACCGGATATTCCTTGCCTGACTCCTTCCTCTCCACAACAACCGCTACGCTGACGGCTCTGCTATTAGCAGCCACATATAAAAGCAAGGGCTCCTTATCAATGGGAGCTGCCAGAACAGGCGGCTCAGCCAACTGCTTTTCAGCGCCTCAAATGCTTGATTGGCAGCATCACTCCAGACAAAGTGATATGTTTTCTTCATCATCTGGTACAGAGGGATAACCTTTTCTCCCAGGCGGCTTATAAGCCGGCTTAAAGCTGCAATACGACCCGTCAAACACTGGACGTCGTTGATACATGCCGGGTTAGCCAAAGAAGTGATAGCCTTAATTTTCTCTGGGTTAGCTTCAATGCCTCTCTCATAAACCAAAAAACCCAACAGCTTACCAGCTGGCACATCAAAGACACACTTGGTCGGGTTAAGCATCATCTTGTAAACCCGGAGGTTGTCAAACATCTCCTTCAAATCATCTCACAGGGTCTCCTTCTTCCTGGATTTCACAACGATATCATCCACATAAGCATGAAGATTGCGTCCAATCTGGCTATGGAGACAATTGTGAACACAATGTTGATAAGTCGCATAGGCACTCTTGAGCCCAAAAGGCATAAACACGTAATAGAAGGCTCCAAAAGGAGTGATGAAAGCTGTTTTCTCCTAGTCCTTAACTACCATCTTGATCTGATGATAACCAGAATAAGCATCCAAAAAACTCAAACCCTCACAACCCGCCGTAGCATCAATGATCTGATCAATACGAGGGAGAGCAAAAGGATCAGTTGGATGGGCTTTGTTAAGATTAGTGTAATCCACACACATATGCCAAGTGCCATTTTTCTTTAGTACCAGCATCGGATTAGCCAACCATTCAGGATGAAAAACTTCAATAATAAACCCGACCGCTAAGAGCCGGGCCACTTCTTCACCAATGGCCTTGCACCTCTCTTCATTAAAACGACGAAGGAATTGCTTGACCTGCTTAAAATTTGAATCAACATTGAGAGTGTGCTCAGCGAGTTCCCTCGGTACACCTGGCATGTCCGAAGGCTTCCATGCAAAGGTGTCCTGGTTCTCACTGATGAACTTGATGAGCGCACTTTCCTATTTCGAATCCATATTGGCACTGATACTGAACTGCTTGGACGAGTCGCCAGGAACAGAATCAACCTGCTTGGTTTCATCTTGCCGACTTAAACTTCAACAAAGGGTCATGCTCTGTGGTTGTCTTCTTCAACAGGGTCATATCCGCCGGGTCAACATTATCTTTGTAGAACTTCAACTCCTCTGTTCCACAAACAGGCTCAGCATAGGCAACATCGCCCTATTCACACTCCAAAGCTATCTTCCTGTCGCCATGCATCGTGATGGTACCCTTACGACCCGGCATTTTAAGCTGCAGATAGACATAATAAGGCCGGGCCATAAATTTTGCATAAGCTGGTCGTCCAAACAAAGCATGGTAAGGACTCTTGATCTTGACCACTTCAAAAGTTAATGTTTCAGCCCTGTAGTCATGTTCATTCCCAAAAGCCACTTCCAAAGCTATCTTATCCACCGGATATGCAACTTACCGGGCACCACCCCATGAAAAACAGTAGAAGACAGCTTAAGATCTTTGTCAATCAAATTCATACGGCGAAAAGTATCATAGTAAAGGATATTGATACTACTGCCGCCATCCATAAGCACCTTCGTGAATTTGTAACCAAGCAACCACCAAAGCTAGCTGACCCAAGTTGTCAACCCGGGGTGGATGATCCTCATGGCTCCATACAATGGGTTACTCTGACCATCGTAAGTATCGAGGGACGGTCGGCTCAACCGCGCTCACCGCTCGTTTATGAACCTTCTGATCTCGCTTGCACAAGCTCGTGGTGAAAAATGATATTGCCCACTATTTAGCTGCTTTGGATTACTCTAATACCTAGACTGCTGTTGTTGATTAGCTTGACTGGGCTACTAATTGAAACCACCTTGAATGCCCTGGCCTTGAAATCCAGAGTTTGAGCCGCCCCCTCCAAACTCGGGGCCGTGAGAGCCGGACCCTGACCCACCCTGTGGGCCATGATTATCGTGATAAAAACCAGAATTTCTATACTCCCTCATGATGAAGCAATCTTTCCATAGATGAGAGGCCGACTTATCTTGAGAACCGTGCTTTGGGCAAGGCTGATTCATTATCGCCTCAAGGTTAAACTTTGGCCCACCAAACCAGGGCATTGGCGTCTTTCCCTCACGATGCTGATTGCTATTCTGCATGTTGGTATTGTCCACAAAGTCTAAACCGCCATCAGTTTGCTTGCCCTTACCATTGTTACCTTGACCCACCGTACTGTGTTGTTGTCCCTTTGCATTGCTGTTCTTCTTCCCCTTACCAGCCTTCTCCTCGTCAGACTCAGGGTCCTTAGTATTATCAGAGTCGACGTATTTGACACGAGCCGCCATGAGATCTCCCATATCATTGCAGTTGCGCTTAAGCCGCCCCAACTTCTGTTTGAGGGGAAGGAACTGTCATTTTTTCTCCAAAATCGGGATGGCTGAGCCGGCGTTGATGCTATCCGATGAGTGGATAATAGCTAAAATTCGGCGTACCCAATGGGCGGTTGACTCACCCTTGTTCTGGATACAAGTGTCTAAATCAAGAATCGACAGAGGCTGCTTGCATGTGTCCTTGAAATTCTGAATAAAGCGTGTCTTCAATTTGGTCCATGACCTGATGGAGTTAGGGGGCAGCCCCTTTAACCAGGTGCGAGCCGGCCCATCCAACATCATGGTGAAATACTTAGCGCACACAACATCATCGACATCCAACATCTCCATGGCTAGCTCATAGCTCTCAATCCAAGCCTCTGGGGGTTGATCCGTTGTGTAATTGGGCACCTTGTGGGGACCTTAAAATCCTTGGGCAGGCGCTCATTATGCAAAGCCAGCACTAGGCACGCACCCCCAAGGGTTCTAGAAATCATGCCAGCCTCCACAGACACCGAGGGGTTAAGCTGAGGTTGCTGATGAGCTGCTAACTGAGCTGCCAGCTCAATCTCCCAACGCGCCCTGGCCTGGTCCACCAAAACCTGAGCATGGTTATCAGCATATGGTGGGTCACGCCCACGGGGCTGGTTACTGCGCCGCTCACTGCTCGAAACCACCGGCGACTCAATGTGCCGGCTATAACTCCGACTAGGGCGTGGAGTCGAATGAATCTGATCATGGTTGTATGAGTAAGCTGTCTGTTGAGCTACTGATGTCTGAAGAAGCTCCCCTGCCCTTCGTATCTCCATTGCGGTAGGAGACTCGCCTTCAACGGGAATAGCTGCCAGTCGCGATGCCGCAGTAATCATGTTATCCAAAGGGTTAGAAAAAATTACCCAGCGGTGTCAGTACCTGCTGAGGTGGGGTTAAATTCATATGAGGCGGGTCTATAACATGTGGTTGAACCGTCACCCCGGTCACGGGCGCCTCAACAACCCAGTTTACCTCAGGCGAATTACTTGGTCCAGCCCCAGGCATGTTGAAAAGATTCCTCGCATCGTACTCTAAAGGTAAACGAATTTGGTGCCTCCTTCGTAGAACGACGTTAGATGCATTCTGATCCAAGCTTAACCGGATTTTTTTGCTTCAATCCGTTGTGATGCAGCATCCAAGGTGGCTCGTTCTATCACCATCCTAGTATTCTCAGCATTAAGCTCCTCCTTGGCCTGAGCTATCTCATCCCGCAGCTTCACAACATCCATATTATGTTTTGCTTGAGTCTTTGGGGTTACCTCTCTGTTGCTAATAAGGTTGCCAAAGCATCTAAGAGCTCAGATAAGACTTGAGCCGGCGGGCGCATAGAGCCGCTCGCCCCGGCCGTCGCCGCAGCTGTTGAGCAGGAAGTCATAGCCGCCGCGGTTCAGGAATTGAGCACCGATTGTGTGCCGGCCATGAAGATCGTGACCCTGTTCGGTGGCTCTAAGGGTCTGGAATACTGTTGCCATCGGAATAGCCCCCAAGCCCGCCGTCTTGCAATTGATACATTGAATTGGTCTCACTAGTTGAGGACTGATACGTCTCCATCATATCTATAATTTTTGATTGTTCCATGCCAATATTCTACAACTTTCATATACTTTTGGCAACTTTTTATACTATTTTTGGGACTAACATATTGATCGAGTGCCCAGTGCCAGTTCCTGTTTGTTGCATGTTTTTTGTTTCGCAGAATATCCATATCAAACGGAGTCCAAACGGGATAAAACCCGACGGATATTTTTTTGGAATATATATGATTTTTGGGAAGAAAAATCCAGGCGAGACGGTGCCCGAGGGAGGCACGAGGCAGGGGGCGCGCCCCTGACCCTCGTGGCCACCCCGTAAGGCGGTTGATGCCCTTTTTTCGCCGCAATAAAGCGAATATCCAGATAGAGATCGTGTTAAAATTTCAGCCCAATCGGAGTTATGGATCTCCGAGAATATAAGAAACGGTGAAAGGGCAGAATCTAGGAAAGCAGAAACAAAGAGAGACAGAGAGACAGGTCCAATCTCGGAGGGGCTCTCGCCCCTCCCAAGCCATGGATACCAAGGACAAAAGGGGAAACCCTTCTCCCATCTACGGAGGAGGTCAAGGAAGAAGAAGGAGGAGGGGGGCTCTCTATCCCTCGCTTCTGGTGGCACCGGAGTGCCACCGGGGGCCATCATCATCACCGCAATCTTCACCAACAACTTCACCGCCATCATCACCAACTCTTCCCCCCTCTATGCAGCGGTGTAACCCCTCTTTTACCCGCTGTAATCTCTACTTAAACATGGTGCTCAACGCTATATATTATTTCCCAATGATGTATGGCTATCCTATGATGTTTGAGTAGATCCGTTTTGTCCTATGGGTTATTTGATGATCAAGATCGGTTTGAGTTGCATGTTTTATTATTGGTACTGTCCTATGGTGCTCTCCGTGTCGCGCAAGCGTGAGGGATTCCTGCTGTAGGGTTTGCAATATGTTCTTGATTTTCTTATGGTGGGTGGCGTCAGTGATAGAAGCACAGACCCGAGTAAGTAGGTTGTTTGCGTATGGGATAAAGAGGACTTGATACTTTAATGCTATGGTTGGGTTTTACCTTAATGATCTTTAGTAGTTGCGGATGCTTGCTAGATTTCCAATCATAAGTTCATATGATCCAAGTAGAGAAAGTATGTTAGCTTATGCCTCTCCCTCAAATAAAATTGCAATAATGATTACCGGTCTAGTTATCGATTGCCTAGGGACAAATAACTTTCTCGTAACAACAAGCTCTCTACTAAAACTAACTTAGTTGTGTCTTTACCTAAACAGCCCCTACTTTTTATTTACGTGCTCTTTATTATCTTTCAAACCTATCCAAAAACACCTACAAAGTACTTCTAGTTTCATACTTGTTCTAGGTAAAGTGAACGTCAAGCGTGCGTAGAGTTGTATCGGTGGTCGATAGAACTTGAGGGAATATTTGTTCTACCTTTAGCTCCTCATTGGGTTCGACACTCTTACTTATCGAAAGAGGCTACAATTGATCCCCTATACTTGTGGGTTTCAAGGACTCATCATCATAGTAGATGGCCTCTCTCCGTGGGATACAGATCCTTCCTCAAGATCCGCCCCGTGGATAAACCAACAAAGGCATGCCTCACCGTGGCTTTAACCTTGGCAGGTCGTACACGCTGAGCCGTATCGATGATGTCGGTGCAGGTGTCCGGCTCAGGCTCCGACTCGCCGATCTTGCCGATGAAGACGTGGATTCCACCGAAGGGGACCCGATACCCATACTCAATTGAGCCGGCCTCGGGCACCCAGCCAGCATCGTCGATGTAGAGTTTGCCGCCACGACTCTTGGTCATCTGGCCTACCGCGTATCCCTTGTTCCCTCCAAAGATGCCCTTCAAGGACTTTACACGGCAGATGTCCTAGCTGAAGGACTTAGGTGTGGAGCCATCGCAACAAGGTTAGCTTAAAGGGGTTGAACGGGACAAAGGACACAAAGAGTTTACCCAGGTTCGGCTCCTCTCAATGAGGTAAAAGCCTACTCTTGCTTTACGTTGTATTTATTGGGTTTCGATTACCAGGGAGCGAATACGCTTGACCTAGTTCTCGATTGAGTGTTACTTGAGTTAACTCGCTGCCGGGTCACCCCTTTATATACAGGTTGATGCCCGGCGGCTTACAGAGTCCCGGTCGGCTCACACAAACGTGACCGGCTCGATTTGTAAATAAGCTTGCCTTACAGGACAAGTTAAACATATGGCGGCACATCCCTTTGGGCCTCAAGTTGCCTCCGGGTCTTGGGCCTTCAATAGGCTTGCTCTATGAACCGCCATCTTCATGTCTTCTTGGCCCTTATCGGGCCTCTTCATCTTTAACCCGCCAATGGCATGACCCGGCCCCTCCATGGCGGGTCATACCTAATAGTTATATCCCCAACAGTGTGCCCTTGAGGCTTGTGGTCACCTCAGGACTCCTCTGACTTCATCTCCAAGTGCTACGGGTGTCTTCTGGTCCAAGAAAAATCATCGCGAAAGTTTTATTCCGTTTGGACTCAATTTGGTATTCCTTTTCTGTAGAACTCAAAAACGAGGCAAAAAACATAAACTGGCACTAGGCTCTAGGTTAATAAGTTAGTCACAAAAATAATATAAAATAGCATATTAATGCATATAAAACATCCAAAACATATAATATAATAGCATGGAACAATCAAAAATTATAGATACGTTGGAGATGTATCACGTTTACATAGTGTTGCTTGGTTCTCCTACTGGATTGATACCTTGGTTCCGTAACTGAGTGAAATACCTACCGTAGTTGTGCTGCATCATCCCTTCCTCTTTGGAGAAATACCGACGTAGTTCAATCGACATCACGCACCGCCCCCTTTTAACTCTAGCTGGGCCACTAACATGCGGGCCGGGCCATTAGATTAGGCAGTAATCCGGCCACTAACATCCACTGACTTGTGGCCCCACAACTGTACTCCCTCCGATCCTTTTTTACTCCGCATATTAGATTTGGGTCAAGTCAAACTTTGCAAAGTTTGACCAAATATATATTAAAAAATATCAATATCTACCATACCAAATATATATCCCATGAAACAAAATTTCGTAATGAATCTATCAAAATTGATTTGGCATCGTAAATGTTAATACATTTTTCTATAAATTCGGTCAAAGTAGAGATGCTTTGACTTCAGACAAAATTTATCTATAGACTAAAAAGGATAAGAGGGAGTACAACTTAATTAACCCCTGAGACACTAACAATAGGGCCCCACCTCCTTATTTAATAACCTAAACACTGTTAAAATAAGCAGTCATTGACCAGTGGGACCCACTGGTCAAGTTTGACCAATAATGGTCAAACTATTTTTTTGGTGACTGGGCTGCTGACTCAGCTCAATGGACTCACTTGTCAGCCTCTGTAGTGAAGGAAATATGCCCTAGAGGCAATAATAAAGTTGTTATTTATATTTCCTTATATCATGATAAATGTTATTATTCATGCTAGAATTGTATTAACCGGAAACTTAGTACATGTGTGAATACATAGACAAACAGAGTGTCACTAGTTTGCCTCTATTTGACTAGCTCGTTGAAACAGTGATGGTTATGTTTCCTAACCATAGACATGAGTTGTCATTTGATTGACGGGATCACATCATTAGAGAATGATGTGATTGACTTGACCCATCCGTTAGCTTAGCACAATGATCATTTAGTTTGTTGCTATTGCTTTCTCCATAACTATATATGTTCCTATGACTATGAGATCATGCAACTCCCGGATACCGGAGGAACACTTTGTGTGCTACCAAATGTCACAATGTAACTGGGTGATTATAAAGGTGCTCTACAGGTGTCTCCGATGGTGTTTGTCGAGTTGGCATAGATCGAGATTAGGATTTGTCGCTCCGATTGTGGAGAGGTATCTTTGGGCCCTCTCGGTAATGCACATCACTATAAGCCTTGCAAGCAATGTGACTGATGAGTTAGTTACAGGATGTTGCATTACGGAATGAGTAAAGAGACTTGTAAGTAACGAAATTGAACTAGGTATTGAGATACCGACGATCGAATCTCGGGCAAGTAACATACCGATGACAAAGGGAACAACATATATCGTTATGCGGTTTGACCGATAAAGATCTTCGTAGAATATGTAGGAACCAATATGAGCATACAGGTTCCGCTATTGGTTATTGACCGGAGACATGTCTCGATCATGTCTACATAGTTCTCGAACCCGTAGAGTCCGCACGCTTAGCTTTCAGTGATGATCGGTATTATGAGTTTATGTGTTTTGATGTACCGAAGGTAGTCGGAGTCCCGGATTTGATCACGGACATGACGAGGAGTCTCGAAATGGTCGAGACATAAAGATCGATATATTGGACGACTATGTTTGGACATCGGAAGGGTTCCGAGTAAAGTTCGGGCATATACCGGAGTACCGGGGCGTTACCGGAACCCCCTGGGGAGTTTAATGGGCCTTATGGGCCTTAGTGGAAAGAGATGAGGGGCTGCCAGGGCAGGCCGTGCGCCCCTCCCCCTCTGGTCCGAATTGGACTAGGAAGGGGGGCGCCCCCCTTTCCTTCTCCCTCTTTCGTCCTTCCTTCTCCTACTCCTACTACATGGAAAGGGGGGAATCCTACTCCCGGCGGGAGTAGGACTCCCCATGGGGCGCGCCATAGGAGGGCTGGCCCTCCCCCTCCTCCACTCCTTTATATACGGGGGAGGGGGCACCCCATAGACACACAAGTTGATCATTGATCTCTTAGCCGTTTGCGGTGCCCCCCTCCACTATAATCCACCTCGGTCATATTGTAGTGGTGCTTAGGCGAAGCCCTGTTCCGGTAGCATCATCATCACCGTCATCACGCCGTTGTGCTGACGAAGCTCTCCCTCGGTAGTCTGCTGGATCGTGAGTTCGTGAGACGTCACCGAGCTGAACGTGTGCAGATCGCGGAGGTGTTGTACTTTCGGTACTAGGATCAGTCGGATCGTGAAGACGTACGACTACATCAACCGCGTTGTCATAACGCTTCAGCTTACGGTCTATGAGGGTACGTAGACAACACTCTCCCCTCTCGTTGCTATGCATCACCATGATCTTGCATGTGCGTAGGAAATTTTTGAAATTACTGCGTTCCCCAACAGTGGCATCAGAGCCAGGTTTATGCGTAGATGTTATATGCACGAGTAGAACACAAAGGAGTTGTGGGCGTGGGTATATACATATTGCTTGCCGTCACTAGTTGATTATTGATTCAATGGCATCGTTGGATGAAGCGGCCCAGACCGACATTACGTGTACGCTTACGCGAGACTGGTTCTACCGACGTGCTTCGCACACAGGTGGCTAGTGGGTGTCCGTTTCTCCAGCTTTAGTTGAATCGGTTTCAATGACCATGGTTCTTTTAGAAGATCAAAAAGCAATCACTATAGCGTGTTGTGGTTTTTGATGCGTAGGTAAGAACGGTTCTTGCTCAACCCGTAGCAGCCACATAAAACTTGCAACAACAAAGTAGAGGACATCTAACTTGTTTTTGCAGGGCATGTTGTGATGTGATATGGTCAAGACATGATGAGATATATATTGTTGTATGAGATTATCATGTTTTATTAAAGTTATCGGTAACTGGCAGGAGCCTTATGGTTGTCTCTTTAATTGCATAAGATGCAAGCGCCATATAATTGCTTTACTTTATCGCTATGCGATAGCAATAGTTGCAAAAGCAATAGTTGGCGAGACGACCATGTGACGACACATTGATAAATATCAAGATGATGGAGATCATGGTGTCATGTCAGTGGCAATGGAGATCATGACGGTACTTTGGAGATGGAGATCAAAGGCACAAGATGATCATGGCCATATCATGTCACATATTTTGATTGCATGTGATGTTTATCTTTTATGCATCTTATTTTGCTTAGTTCGGCAGTAGCATTATAAGATGATCTCTCACTAAATTTCAAGGTATAAGTGTTCTCCCTGAGTATGCACCGTTGCGACAGTTCGTCGTGCCGAGACACCATGTGATGATCGGGTGTGATAAGCTCTACGGTCACATACAATGGGTGCAAGCCAGTTTTGCACACGTAGAATACTCGGGTTAAACTTGACGAGCCTAGCATATGCAGATATGGCCTCGGAACACCGGAGACCGAAAGGTCGAGCGTGAATCATATAATAGATATGATCAACATAGTGATGTTCACCATTAAAAACTACTCCATCTCACGTGATGATCGGACATGGTTTAGTTGATTTGGATCACGTGATCATTTGGATGACTAGAGGGATGTCGATCTAAGTGGGAGTTCTTAAGTAATATGATTAATTCAACTTTAATTTATCATGAACTTAGTCCTAATAGTATTTGCATAACTATGTTGTAGATCAATAGCTCGCGATGTAGCTCCCCGTTTATTTTTGATATGTTCCTAGAGAAAAACTATGTTGAAAGATGATAGTAGCAATGATGCGGACTAGGTTCGTGATCTGAGGATTATCCTCATTGCTGCACAGAAGAATTATGTCCTTGATGCACAGCTAGGTGACAGACTTATTGCAGGAGTAGATGCAGATGTTATGAATGTTTGACAAGCTCGGTATGATGACTACTTGATAGTTTAGTGCACCATGCTTTACGGCTTAGAACCGGGAATTCAAAAAAAATTGAACGCCACGGAGCACATAAGATGTTCCAAGAGTTGAAATTGGTATCTCATACTCATGCCCGTGTCAAGAGGTATGAGACCTCTGACAGTACTTTGCCTACAAGATGGAGGAGAATAGCTCAGTGAATGAGCATGTGCTCAGAATGTCTGAGTACTACAATCACTTGAATCAAGTGGGAGTTAATCTTCCTGATAAGGTAGTGATTGACAGAGTTCTCTAGTCACTATCACCAAGTTACTAGAACTTCGTGATGAACTATAATATGCAAGGGATAACGGAAATGATTCCCAAAGCTCTTCGCGATGCTCAAATCGACGAAGGTAGAAATCAAGAAAAAGCATCAAGTATTGATGGTTGACAAGACCACTAGTTTCAAGTAAAAGGGCAAGGGAAAGAAAGGGAACTTCAAGAAGAATGGCAAAGCAAGTTGCCACTCCCATAAAGAAGCCCAAAGCTAGACCCAAGCCTGAAACTGAGTGCTTCTACTACAAAGGGAATGGTCACTGGAACTGGAACTACCCTAGATACTTGGCGGATAAGAAGGATGGCAAAGTGAACAAAGGTATATTTGATATAAATGTTATTGATGTGTACTTTACTAGTGTTTATAGCAAACCCCTCGGTATTTGATACTAGTTTAGTTGCTAACAGTAGTAACTCGAAACGGGAGTTGCAAAATAAACAAACACTAGTTGAGGACGAGGTGACGATGTGTGTTGGAAATGATTCCAAGGTTGATAAGATCACCATCGCACACTCCCTTTACCTTCTGGATTAGTGTTGAACCTAAAATAAATGTTATTTGGTGTTTGTGTTGAGCATAATATGATTGGATCATGTTTATTGCAATATGGTTATTCATTTAAGTCAAAGAATAATTGTTATTACGTTTACATGAATAAAACCTTCTGTGGTCATACACCCAAGGTGAATGGTTTATTGAATCTCGATCATAGTGATACACATATTCATAATATTGAAGCCAAAAGATGCAAAGTTAATAATGATAGTCCAACCTCTTTGTGGCACTATCGTTTAGGTCATATTGGTGTAAAGCGCATGAAGAAACTCCATGCTGATGGACTTTTGGAATCACTTGATTATGAATCACTTGATGCTTGCGAACCATGCCTCATGGGCAAGATGACTAAGACTCCATTCTCCGGAACAACAGAGTGAGCAACTGACTTATTGGAAATAATATATACTGATGTATGCAATCCGGTAAGTGTTGAGGCTCGCGGCGGGTATCGATATTTTCTGACCTTCACAGATGATTTGAGCAGATATGGGTATATCTACTTAATGAAACATAAGTCTGAAACATTCGAAAAGTTCAAAGAATTTCAGAGTGAAGTCAAAAATTATCATAACAAGAAAATAAAGTTTCTACGATCTGATCGCGGAGGCGAATATTTGATTTACGAGTTTGGTCTTCATTTGAAACAATGTGGAATAGTTTCGCAACTCACGCCATCTGGAACACCACAGCATAATGGTGTGTCTGAACGTCATAATCGTACTTTATTAGATATGGTGTGATCTATGACGTCTCTTACCGATTTACCACTATCGTTTTGGGGTTATGCATTAGAGACAGCTGCATTCACGTTAAATAGGGCACCATCTAAATCCGCTGAGACGACACCATATGAATTGTGGTTTAGCAAGAAACCTAAGCTGTTGTTTCTTAAGGTTTGGGGTTGTGATGCTTATGTGAAAAAGTTTCAACCTGATAAGCTCGAACCCAAATCAGAGAAATGTGTCTTCATAGGATACCCAAAAGAAACTGTTGGGTACACCTTCTATCACAGATCCGAAGGCAAGATATTCGTTCCTAAGAATGGATCCTTTCTAGAGAAGGATTTTCTCTCGAAAGAAGTGAGTGGGAGGAAGTAGAACTTGATGAGGTAACTATACCTGCTCCCTTGTTGGAAAGTAGTTCATCACTGAATCAGTTCCAGTGATTCCTACACCAGTAAGTGAGGAAGCTAATGATGATGATCATGAAACTTCTGATCAAGTTACTACCGAACCCCATAGGTCAATCAGAGTAAGATCCGCACCAGAGTGGTACGGTAATCCTGTTCTGGAAGTCATGTTACTTGACCATGACGAACCTACGAACTATGAGGAAGCGATGATGAGCCCAGATTCCGCAAAATGGCTTAAGGCCATGAAATCTGAGATGGGATCCATGTATGAGAACAAAGTATGGACTTCGATTGACTTGCCCGATGAACAGTGAGTCATTGAGAATAAATGGATCTTCAAGAGGAAGACGGACGCTGTTAGTAGTGTTACTATCTACAAAGCTCGAATTGTTGAAAAATGTTTTCGACAATTTCAAGGTGTTGACTACGATGAGATTTTCTCACTCATATTGATGCTTAAAAGTTTGTCCGAATCATGTTAGCAGTTGCCGCATTTTATGAAATCTGGCAAATGGATGTCAAAACTGCATTCCTTAATGGATTTCTTAAAGAAGAGTTGTATATGATGCAACCAGAAGGTTTTGTCGATCCTAAAGGTGCTAACAAAGTGAGCAAGCTCCAGCGATCCATCTATGGACTGGTGCAAGCATCTCGGAGTTGGAATATATGCTTTGATAAAGTGATCAAAGCATATGGTTTTATATAGACTTGCGGTGAAGCCTGTATTTACAAAAAGTTGAGTGGGAGCACTACAACATTTCTGATAAGTATATGTGAATGACATATTGTTGATCGGAAATAATGTAAAATTTTCTCGAAAGCATAAAGGAGTATTTTAAAGGAGTTTTTCAAAGGAAAACCTCGATGAAGCTACATACATATTGAGTATCAAGATCTATAGAGATAGATCAAGACGCTTGATAAATTTTCAATGAGTACATACCTTGACAAGATTTTGAAGTAGTTCAAAATGGAACAGTCAAAGAAGGAGTTCTTACCTGTGTTGCAAGGTGTAAAGTTGAGTAAAGACTCAAAACCCGACCACGGCAGAAAATAGAAAGAGAATGAAAAGTCATTCCCTATGCCTTAGTCATAGATTCTATAAAGTATGCTATGCTGTGTACTAGACCTATTGTGTGCCTCACCGTAAGTTTGGAAAGAGGGTACAATAGTGACCCAGGAGTGGATCACTGGGCATCGGTCAAAAATATCCTTAGTGGAATAAGGAAATGTTTCTCGGTTATGGAGGTGACAAAGAGTTCATCATAAAGAGTTACATCGATGCAAGCTTTGACAGCGATCTAGATGACTCTAAGTCTCGATCTAGATACATATTGAAAGTGGGAGCAATTAGCTAGAGTAGCTCCGTGCAAAGCATTGTAGACATAGAAAATTTGCAAAATACATACGGCTCTGAATGTGGCAGACCCGTTGTCTAAATTTCTCTCACAAGCAAAACATGATCACTCTTTGGGTGTTAATCACATAGCGATGTGAACTAGATTATTGACTCTAGTAAACCCTTTGAGTGTTAGTCACATGGAGATGTGAACTATTCACATAAAGATGTGAACTATTGGTGTTAAAATCACATGACGATGTGACCTAAATTATTGACTCTAGTGCAAGTGGGAGACTGAAGGAAATATGCCCTAGAGGCAATAATAAAGTTGTTATTTATATTTCCTTATATCATGACAAATGTTTATTATTCATGCTAGAATTGTATTAACCGGAAACTTAGTACATGTGTGAATACATAGACAAACAAATTGTCACTAGTTTGCCTCTACTTGACTAGCTCCTTGAGTCAGTGATGGTTATGTTTCGTAACCATAGACATGAGTTGTCATTTGATTAAAGGGATCACATCATTAGAGAATGATGTGATTGACTTGACCCATCCGTTAGCTTAGCACGATGATTGTTTAGTTTATTGCTATTGCTTTCTCCATAACTATACATGTTCCTATGACTATGAGATCATGCAATTCCCGGATACCGGAGGAACACTTTGTGTGCTACCAAACATCACAACGTAACCGGGTGATTATAAAGGTGCTCTACAGGTGTATCCGATGGTGTTTGTTGAGTTGGCATAGATCGAGATTAGGATTTGTCACTCCGATTGTCGGGGAGGTATCTCTAGGCCCTCTCGGGATGTTGCATTATGGAACGAGTAAAAAGACTTACCGGTAACGAGATTGAACTAGGTATTGAGATACCGACGATCGAATCCCAGGCAAGTAACATACCGATGACAAAGGGAACAACGTATATCGTTATGCGGTTTCATTGATAAAGATCTTCGTAGAATATGTAGGAACCAATATGAGCATCCAGGTTCCGCTATTGGTTATTGACCGGAGACATGTCTCTGTCATGTCTACATAGTTCTTGAACACATAGGGTCCGCACGCTTAACGTTCGGTGATGATCGATATTATGAGTTTATGTGTTTTGATGTACCGAAGGTACTTCGGAGTCCCAGATTTGATGACGGACATGACGAGGAGTCTCGAAATGGTCGAGACATAAAGATCAATATATTGGACGACTATGTTTGGAAATCGGAAGGGTTTCGAGTAAAGTTCGGGCATATACCGGAGTACCGGGGCGTTACCGGAACCCCCCGGGGAGTTTAATGGGCCTTATGGGCCTTAGTGGAAAGAGATGAGGGGCTGCCAGGGCAGGCCGTGCGCCCCTCCCCCTCTGGTCTGAATTGGACTAGGAAGGGGGGCGCCCCCCTTTCCTTCTCCCTCTTTCGTCCTTCCTTCTCCTACTCCTACTACATGGAAAGGGGGGAATCCTACTCCCGGTGGGAGTAGGACGCGCCATAGGAGGGTCGACCCTCCCCCTCCTCCACTCCTTTATATATGGGGGAGGGCGCACCCCATAGACACACAAGTTGATCATTGATCTCTTAGCCGTGTGCGGTGCCCCCTCCACTATAATCCACCTCGGTCATATCGTAGCGGTGCTTAGGCGAAGCCCTATTCCGGGAGCATCATCATCACCATCATCACGTCGTTGTGCTGACGAAGCTCTCCCTTGACACTCTGCCGGATCGTGAGTTCGTGGGACGTCACTGAGCTGAACGTGTGCAGGTCGCGGAGGTGCCGTACTTTTGGTACTAGGATCGGTCGAATCATGAAGACGTACGACTACATCAACCGCGTTGTCATAACGCTTTCGCTTACGGTCTACGAGGGTACGTAGATAATACTCTCCCCTCTCGTTGCTATGCATCACCATGATCTTGCATGCGCGTAGGAAATTTTTGAAATTACTGCGTTCCCCAACATGTAGCACTCAGCTGGGTGCACTTTCTAGGTACACTTAGCAATTATCCAATTAATATTGCGAATTAAAATAAATACTGAAATTCTAGAAATTCAATTAAACTTTGCAAACTCATAGAAAATAATCTATAACCGAGATGAAAATAATTTAAATATGAAAATTGATCAGAAAAATATAAGGAATAGGAATATGTCATTTGCAGGCATGACAAACCACTCTAATATGATGAATCGTGATATTTTGCATCTAGATTAATACAGAATAATTTTTAAATTTGGGGAATATTCCCAAATATTTCCCCCTCTTTAATTAAAATGTCTAATAATGCATTTGAGCACATGATCATCACATTTTTCCATGACATGCATTTTGTGCTGCATTTCATTGCCATTATTTACTTTCTTCCTGCATCTGCTTCTTCCAGGCAAGCAAACCCCCTTGATCAATCTGATATCGCCTATTCTTTCTCTCTACTTCCTTCATTAGGTATTGTCACCAGTGTTGTGTGGTACATCCTACTAAGATGCTGATATGTCCATTTTGCATCATGTTTTCCTACTGTTATTTAGGATGTTTTTACACATAATAATGCTTTTTGGAGTAATTCTACTGCCTTTTCTCTCATAATTTGCAAGGTACACACAGGGCCGGTCCTGACATTTTGGGGGCCCGGGGCGAAAATAAAATAAGGGGCCCTTTAATATAATGATGACATAATAGCCAATATGCTAATATATTATCAAAAACATTTCAAATGCATTAATATTGCATCGAACAATTTATACATATTACCTTAAAATCACAACATTCTGAAATGCAACGTTACTAATTAACCCTAATCCAGCAATTTCTTCTCAATGGATAAAATTGCACGATGTATATATATATAGATTAGATGAACATGCCAAAATTTAAAGAGACAACTGGTAATTCGAAACTAGTAAGTAGCTACAACAGTACTCAATCAATAACCATTCGGCGTGAGTGGTGGGCTATCTAAAAATATTTCTTACCAAATATAAAGTCAAACTCGCAAGATGCGAATGCACCAAGCTGAATAAGATATATCACTCAACAGTGTCCGTCCAGTCCTTCATCATTGTCCTGTTGCAATAAAAAAGACGCAATATCAATGTCATCTATGAATTTATGTGTATCATCAAGGCACTTATAGGCTATTAGGCTAACCTTCTCTGCCATTCGTAACGTGGTTGCGCGAACAACGGAAGACTATCGACTGCCACCGGGCGGCCCTGTGGCCTCATGGATCCTGTTCGCCTAGCCTGTCCCTCGCGGCCGTCGTGGCTGCATTCGCTGCAAGGAGATGAACTAATGGCGATGTGATCAGGCAAGGCGACGGTGTCGTAAGCCCATGAAGCGATTAGGCAAAATAGCAATTGAACCGTCTCCCACCGGGTGCCAGATCTGTGCAAGTCTTCGGCGCGAGCGGCGTGCGTGATTGGCGGCCAGTGATGTGTCGCTCTAGATTTTAGATTTCAGGAGTCCTTGTTGTGTGCTTATAGCGATCTACTTGTGCTGGGCCACGCACGGCAGAACATGGAACATCGTTTTTTTAATTTATTTATAACTGCATGCTTGATTTAGAGAAGCACACTTATCTGGGGCCCCTTCTATCTCGGGGGCCCGGGGCGGCCGCCCCCCTGCCCCCCATCAGGACTGGGCCTGGGTACACACAAAGAGGGAGAATTCCGGCAGCTGGGAATCTGGACCTGGAAAAGCTACGTCAGGCTACCTATTCTACACAACTCCAAACAGGATAAAACTTCATGAAGAAATTTTATGGAATATACGATGAATATTGGAGCAAATAAGTACCAGAGGAGGCCCACCAGGTGGGCACAACCCACCTGGGTGCGCCAGGGAGCCCAGGCGCGCCCTGGTGGGTTGTGCTCACCCAGGCCCACCTCCGGTGCCCATCTTCTAGTATATAAGTCATTTTGACCTAGAAAAAATAAGAAGGGGACTTTCTGGACGGAGCGCCGTCGTCTCAAGGCGAAACTTGGGCAGGAGCACTTTGGCCCTCCGAGGGAGCGATTCCGCCGGGGGAACTTCCCTCCCGAAGGGGGAAATCATCATCATCATCATCACCAACAACTCTCCCATCTTGGGGAGGGCAATCTCCATCAATATCCTCAACAACACCACCTCATCTCAAACCCTAGTTCATCTCTTGTGTTCAATCTTGTTACCGGAACTATAGATTGGTTCCTGTGGGTGACTAGTAGTGTTGATTACTATATGGTTTATTTGGTGGAAGATTATATGTTCAGATCCAATATACTATTTAATACCCCTCTGATCATGAGCATGTTTATCATTTGTGAGTAGTTACTTTTGTTCTTGAGTTCACGGGAGAAATCATGTTGCAAGTAATCATGTGAACTTGATGTGTGTTTGATATTTTGATAGTATGTATGTTGTGATTCCCTTAGTGGTGTCATGTGAACGTCGACTACATGACACTTCGCCATATTTGGGCCTAAGGGAATGCATTGTGGAGTAGCAATTAGATGATGGGTTGCGAGAGTGACAAAAGCTTAAACCCCAATTTATGCGCTATTCCGTAAGGGACCGATTGGATCCAAAAGTTTAATGCTATGGTTAGAATGTATTCTTAATACTTTTCTCGTAGTTGCGGTGCTTGCGGGAGGGTTAATCATAAATAGGAGGTTTGTTCAATTAAGAACAACACCTAAGCACCGGTCCACCCACAAATCAAATTATCAAAGTAGCAAACACAAATCGAACCAACATGGTGAAAGTGACTAGATGAAATTCCCGTGTACCCTAAAGAACGCTTTGCTTATCATAAGAGACCGTTTTGGCCTGCCCTTTGCCTCAAAAGGATTGGGCTACCTTGCTGCACTTTTGGTACTATTATCGTTATTTGCTCGTTACAAATTATCTTGCTATCAAACTACTCTATTACTTATCATTTCAACACTTGCAGACATTACCTTGCTGAAAACCACTTGTCATTTCCTTCTGCTCCTCGTTGGGTTTGACACTCTTACTTATCGAAAAGAGCTACAATTAATCCCCTATACTTGTGGGTCATCAGATGCATAGCCTTATTTTGCCACATGATATAAATGCTTTACATGTTAGCCTAGCATGACTAGTTTAGCTATGTTGGTGTTCCATAAGTTAGATCTACGCCCTTCTCCATGTTGCTATGCTAGATGTGGGTTGTGATCCTGTCACAGCCCTAGCTCAGCCACTGTTGTCTTTGCTTGATCTTCATGTCATCATGTTTAAATTCAAATGAAATTTGAGTTGAGGAATTTTCAAAGCCTCAGGAACCTTTTAAAAATGATCAACATTAAAATCTTCTCAAAGAAGCCTAAGAAAATGTTCCTGTTAAACCTTGAAAAATATTGGCAAGAATAAAATTCAAACCAATATTTTTGGAGGCTTTAAAATATTTATTTTGGGCCTTTGAATTAAATCAATAACATATTTGAGTTGGACTTATTTTTGTTATATAAGTGATAAAATTCAAATAATTTTTGTAAGTTTGCATGTGGCCTTGGACTAGTTTCCCGAGCTCACATAAAAATTTACTGAAAGTTCTAAATGATTTGATGCTTCAAATCAAATCTAACAAATTACAGAAAATAGAAAACATCAAAGAAATGATAGAGAGGGGGAACCTCACCTGGGCTTACCTGGCGGCCCAGCAGAGGCCCAGCCCACTGGCCCCTCTGTCAGTCATCCTCCACCTCCTGCCAGTGGGCAGGAGGGCGTGTGCTCGCCGCGCGCTGGCACCCGTGCGGCCACCTCCTGCTTCTGCCGACACAGAAGAGGCTCCTGGAGCCGCCACGCGCCAACCCCGTACCCCCTCACTCTCCTTCCGTGCCTTCCCTCTCCTGTGCTCTCTCTCCCGCCCGGACCAGAACGCATCAGAGAGCGCCGCCGTGCACCGCCGCGGCCATAGCCACTCCCTCGCTCCCTCTCCATCCCAGGCATCTCCGCCTCACCATCTTCATCCTCTCCATCGAGTCACGTGGCGCTAGAAGCTCTGCGGCACCTCCAACACCGCTGTTTTCCTCCTTGGTCGGCCGAGATCGCCGCCAGCCATACGTCACCATCTGGCCTTCCCCAAGCCCGCGTCGACGCCCTTCGCAACCACTGTGAGCTTTCGCGTCGAAACCCCCTCTTCCCCGAGCTCATTATGCCCTGTAGCCGACCAAATCGTGCCACCGCCTGAGCCCCTCACCGCCGTGGCCACGTCCAATTGAGCTCGAAACCGAGCGCGTCACCGCGCTCAGCGCGTCACCACGAGGCCATAGCAACTACCCGTTGCTCCTGCCGTGCCCTGCAACATCGGAACGGTCAATGTCCGAACTCCGGCCGTCGCAGACATGCTCGCCACCGTCGTTCCCAGCCACCCCAGCACCGCCCGCCACCACCACTAGAAGCGCCGCAACGCCAGGAACCCGCAGAGCCCTCCCGTGCATCAAACCATCGCCGGAGTAGCGATTCCAGTGTGACTCCACCGTCTGTCAAGGTCGCCGGTGGATAATCCCCGGTCGTGCCGACGTGGCCGCGTGATTAGTGCTAATCAGTGTCAGCTAACCACCCCACAGCCACTGACAATGGGCCCCGCATCGAGTCAAAGCTCGAGTCAACGCGGGATTAGCGCCTCTATCACTGATCAGTTGGCCCGACAGGTCAGGTTTGACCTGGTCCGGGTCAGTTGACCTGCTAACGTCACTGTTGACCTTGCTGGCGCCATAAAGCTTTTCTGGTATTTTCAATAACCAGGAAATTCCAAAAAATAGTTAAAACTTCAAAAAATCGTAGAAAATAATCTATAACTCAGATTGAAAAGAGTTATATATGAAAAATGATCAGAAAAATCCAAAGAATTTGTTTATGGCACTTTCATGCATGTTAGCACAACTTATAGCTGCTGAATTGGACAAAACAAATAAATGCCATTTGAATTTCACATATGGAGTTTGAATTTGAACCTTTGGTTCAAACCAACTTCATTTAAATCATTGCTAGTTGCATTAGCTCAAATTACAACATATTGCCATGTCATGATCATGCATCATATTTTTGCATTGCATTGATTGTGTTTCCTCTCTGTTGCCGGTAATTGTCCCCTCCTTAGTAGACGTGGTTTCGACGTTGTGATCGATGACACCGATGAAGAGCTATACTATCTTCGGAAGTGCCACGCAATCAAAACCCCCTTGTTCATTCCGATACAATCCCACTCTCTCGCTCTTGTCTCTTTTACTGCATTAGGACAACAACGATTCAACTATTACATGCTGCGGTAGTTGAACCCCTTTCCTCTGCATGACCTGTCATTGCCACAGTAAATAGATGAAACCCACTAGCATGAGTAGGAGTTGTTTGAGCCCTAATGTGCCTACTCATTCGTGCTTGTTGTCATGCCTGCTACTGCTTAGAGTTGAGTCAGGTATGATTCATCGGGAATGAATTGGAATGTGGTGAACATGTCCTACTATTGAGAGCTAAGTGTGTGAACACGATTTGGTAAAGGTAGCGGTGAGAGGCCATGTAAGAGTACATGGTGGGTTGTCTCATTGAAACCGTCCTTAGGAACTGAGTTCTGTGTTTGTGATCCATGAACAGCTACTACCACACATTGGGCTCCGGGCACTCCAAGCTCTCTTGACTTATTAATCAACCTGATCTCTGTCCAGGTGTTGCAACTAGTTTATGATGTTTGTAGGTTGTGTTAGTAGTCTACCAAGTGGCACCCTATATAGGTGGGCATGGGACAGACTAGGCACCATGGCACGGAGTACCAAGCGTAGATCCATCAGTCGAGTTGGGATTGGGAACCCTGCACACATCATTTGGGGCCGTGAGCGACACCCCGGTCGGATCTCCTTGCGGATGGAACCCAAATAGGCGATAAACCTGGACTAAAGACTTGTGTGGTTAGTCAGGTCGTGGCCGACTCCCTCGCCAGGCTTCCGCTTGAAGGTTGCCGAGATACACGACATGTACATGGTGGTAAGTGGCGAGAGCCTGTGTGAAGAAGTACACCCCTGCAGGGTTAACATCATCTATTTGAATAGCCGTGTCCGTGGTAAAGGACTTCTGGGTTGCTTGTACAGTTCATAAACAAGTGAAAGTGGATACTCTAAAATGCGCAAGATAAGCGTGATTGATATGGATGGCCTTCTCGTAGGGAGACGGGAGCGGATCCATAGTGGTGTATTGATATGGTGAATATGTGGACTCGTGTGTGCCACCTCAAAAGAGTTACTTGCGGTCGTAGTTCAGGATAGCCACTACGTCAAAGCTGGCTTCCGCTGTTAAACTCCACCACCCCCTTTGTTGATACTGATGCATATGTAGATAGTTTTGATGTAAGTCTTGCTGGGTACATTTGTACTCACGTTTTCTTAATTTATGTTTTTTGCAAAGAGAGTTCAGTCTCACTAGTAGTATGGCGTGGACTTCGACGTTTAGCCTGTTACCTCAGCTATGATCTTGTACCCTTGGGAGGGTCTTGCAGATAGTCAGGCTTCTCAACCTTTTTCATCTGTAGTTGTCTGAACTCAACATGTTTATGCTTCCGCTTGTTGCTTGTATGCTCTGTATGTTGGGTCATGAGACCCATGTTTGTAATACTTGGCTCCTCAGAGTCTAATGAATAAATACTTGAGTCATAGAGTTTTGTTGTGATGCCATGTTGTATTTACACATATCGAGCATATTGTGTGTATGATTGAAATGTTTGGTATGTGTGGGATCTGACAACCTAGTTGTCTATCCTTGGTAGCCTCTCTTATGGGGAAATGTAGTCTAGTGCTTCCACTGAGCCATGGTAGTCTGCTACATCCCGGTTTACCGGAGTCCTGTTAGCCCAGTTGCTACTGCTCCGGAACACTTAGACTGGCCGGCATGTGTCCTTCTTCGATCCTGTGTTTGTCCCTTCGGGAAATGTCATGCGGTGTCTTTCGGAGTCCTGTTAGCCTGCTACAGCCCGGGTTCCTGGAGTCCTGTTAGCCCGGTTGCTACAGCCCGGATGCACACGCTAATGACCGACATGTTCGATGCTGGTTCATGTATGCATGTCCCCGTAAGTTAGCGCCACTTTGGGTTCACGACTAGTCATGTCGTCCCGGGTTCTCTGTCATATGGATGCTAGCGACACTATCATATACGTGAGCCAAAAGGCGCAAACGGTCCCGGGCCAGGTAAGTTGGCACCCGTGGGAATACCGTGCGTGAGGACGCAAAGTGATATGATGTGTTACATGCCAGATCAATGTGGCTTAGGATCGGGTCCTAACAGCTTTGGTATCAGATCCTGACTGCCTATAGGATTATCAAGCCAAACTGGTCGAAGTTGAGTCTAGAAATTCTTTAGTTATATAACGGAATTGATTATGGAAGGGAACGTAAGGCTCTTTTTACTCCTTATACCTCATGTGCTTCTGATCTGAGTCACCCTCTTCTTTTCTATGGGGTTAAGAAACTAGGCTTTCTCTTCTTTCTATCAGGATCACGTGTTACTAATCCATAGACTTATAGGATTGATGGTTTCAAGCCCCAATTCAGTTCCTACTACTTCTGTGTGTTGACAGTTGATCTCGGAACCTTGATATTGTGATGTTGAGTGATTATGCCACCATTTTTCAGCATGGCTTAAGTCTTTTTAACCATTTACAACTGTTATGCTGTCCGAGTCATCCCAGGTTTCTAAATAATCTGATGCATTTGCAAATCTTTTCCTCCTGTCCCCGATATCCTTTTAGGCCAGATTAACCATACTAATTGCTGGGTTGAGTTGCTCCTTTGCCTCGACATATATGTTGGAGCTATTATTATGACCCCAGGCATATTAGAGAATCACCTAGTAATCCGGCCATGTTTTGTATCCCAAGTGTGATGATTCTGGCCATCATTCTCAAAAGCATCTCGTGATGCCATTTAGTAGTAGGCATTCTATTTCTGGGTTCCTGAACCCGAGATTCACCCTACTTACTTCATGTTGATAGTGTTGCTCGTACCTTTAGGATATTAGTAACCTTTTGTGATAGTCTTGCGGTCCGTGGTATATCATTCTGCCAATACCATGAACCATTAAGGTAGGCATTCTCTGAACGAAAAGATTACAACAAGAGTGCTCTTGACGAGTTCTTCATTCGATAGTTCTGACTCTGCCAATCCTAGCCTTCTGCATGGGTTATTGATACGTCCATTTTGCATCATGCTTTTATATCGATATTTATTGCATTATGGGTTGTTATTTCACATTATGTCACAATACTTATGGCTATTCTCTCTTATTTTACAAGGTTTACATAAGGAGGGAGAATGCCGGCAGCTGGAATTCTGGGCTGGAAAAGGAGCAAATATTAGAGACTTATTCTGCACAACTCCAAAAGTCCTGAAACTCCACGGAACACCTTATAATAAATAATGAAAAATCCTCGCCAAAGATGAAGACCGGGGGGGCCCACACCCTGCTCACGAGGGTGGGGGGCGCCCCCCTAGGGCGCGCCCCCTACCTCGTGGGCCCCCTGGTGGCTCTCCGATGACCATCTTCTCCTATATGAAGTCTTTCGTCGAGAAAAAAACCAGAAGCAACTTTTCGGGATGAAACTCCGCCGCCACGAGGTGGAACCTTGGCGGATCCAATCTAGAGCTCCGGCAGAGCTGTTCTGTCGGGGAAACTTCCCTCCCGGAGGGGGAAATCATCGCCATCGTCATCACCAACGCTCCTCTCACCAGGAGAGGGCAATCTCCATCAATATCTTCATCGGCACCATCTCATCTCAAAACCCTAGTTCATCTCTTGTATCCAATTCTTGTCTTCAAGTCCGGGATTGGTGCTAGTAGGTTGCTAGTAGTGTTAATTACTCCTTGTAGTTGATGCTAGTTGGTTTAATTGGTGGAAGATCATATGTTCAGATCCTTTATGCATATTATTACCCCTCTGATTATGAACATGAATATGCTTTGTGAGTAGTTACGTTTGTTCCTGAGGACAAGGGAGAAGTCTTGCTATTAGTAGTCATGTGAATTTGGTATTCGTTCGATATTTTGATGAGATGAATGTTGTCTAGTCTCTAGTGGTGTTATGTGAACGTCGACTACATAACACTTCACCATTATTTGGGCCTAGAGGAAGACATTGGGAAGTAATAAGTAGATGATGGGTTGCTAGAGTGACAGAATCTTAAACCCTAGTTTATGCGTTGCTTCGTAAGGGGCTGATTTGGATCCATATGTTTCATGCTATGGTTAGGTTTACCTTAATACTTTTGTTGTAGTTGCGGATGCTTGCAATAGAGGTTAATCATAAGTGGGATGCTTGTTCAAGTAAGAACAGCACTCAAGCACCGGTCCACCCATATATCAAATTATCAAAGTACCGAACGCGAATCATATGAACATGATGAAAACTAGCTTGATGATATTCCCATGTGTCCTCGGGATCGCTTTTCCTTATATAAGAGTTTGTCCAGGCTTGTCCTTTGCTACAAAAAGGATTGGGCCACCTTGCTGCACTTTATTTACTTCTGTTACTTGTTGCTCGTTACAAATTATCTCATCACAAAACTATCTGTTACCACTTATTTCAGTACTTGCAGAGAATACCTTGCTGAAAACCGTTTATCATTTCCTTCTGCTCCTCATTGGGTTCGACAATCTTACTTATCGAAAGGACTACGATAGATACCCTATACTTTTAGGTCATCAAGACTCTTTTCTGGCGCCGTTGCCGGGGAGTGAAGCGCCTTTGGTAGGTGGAATTTGGTAAGAAAAAATTTATATAGTGTGCTGAAATTTACTGTCACTTGTTACTATGGAAAGTAATCCTCTGAGGGGCTTGTTCGGGGTATCTTCACCCCGACCAGTAGAGAAAAGAGTTTCTCCTCAACCTACTGAACCTATTGAAAATTAAATTCCTTATGAGTATCCTTCGAGTATAATAGAAAAACTGCTAGCTAATCCTTTTACAGGAGATGGAACAAAGCATCCTGATGAACACCTAATATATGTGGATGAACTTTGTGGATTATTTAAGCTTGCAGGTATTCCCGATGATGTTGCTAAGAAGAAGGTCTTCCCTTTATGTTTGAAGGGAGACGCATTGACATGGTATAGGCTATGTGATGATATGGGATCATGGAACTATAGAAGATTGAAATTGGAATTTCATCAAAAGTATTATCCTATGCATCTTGTTCATCGTGATTGCAATTATATATATAGCCTCACGAAGGAGAAAGCATCGCTCAAGCTTGGGGGAGGCTTAAATCAATGTTATATTCATGCCCCAATCATGAGCTTCCAAGAGAAACAATTCTTCAAAAAAATTATGCTCGGCTTTCTGGGAATAATCGCACCATGCTCGATACTTCTTGTGCTGGCTCTTTTATGCATGATGAAGACTATTGGATTTAGATGGGATTTATTGGATCGAATTAAACGCAACTCTGAAGATTGGGACCTCGACAATGGTAAGGAGTTAGGTATGACACCTAAGTTTGATTGTGTTAAATCTTTTATGGATACCGATATTTTCCGTAAGTTTAGCGCTAAATATGGACTTGATTCTGAGATAGTAGCTTCTTTCTGTGAATCTTTTGCTACTTATGTTGATATCCCTAAGGAGAAGTGGTTTAAATATCATCCTCCCATAGAAGTAAAAGTAGCTGCACCTATTAAAGTTGAAGAAAAGATTGTCACTTATAATGATCCTATTGTTCCTACTTATTATGTTGAGAAACCACCTTTCCCTGTTAGGATAAAGGATCATGCTAAAGCTTCAACTATGGTTCGTAAAAGCAATGTTAAAACATACACACCTCCTGACCAAGTTAAAGTTGAACCTAATATTGCTATTGTTAAAGATCTCATGTCTGATAATATAGATGGGCATGTTATTTATTTTTGTGATGAAACTGCTAGAATTGCTAAACCCCATGATACAGATAAACCTAGACCTGTGATAGGCATGCCTGTTATTTCTGTTAAAATAGGAGATCATTGTTATCATGGCTTATGTGATATGGGTGCTAGTGCTAGTGCAATACCTATTGACTTATACAATGAAATTATGCATGACATTGCACCTATTGAGTTAGAAGATATTAATGTCACAATTAAACTTGCTAATAGAGATACTATTTCACCAATGGGAATTGTGAGAGATGTTGAAGTCTTGTGTGGGAAAACTAAATATCCTGCTGATTTTCTTGTTCTTGGTTCCCCACAAGATAGCTTTTATCCCATTATATTTGGTAGACCCTTCTTAAATACTGTTAATGCTACCATAGATTGCACTAGGAATGTTGTTACTGTCGGCTTAGATGATATGACTCATGAATTTAATTTCTCTAAATTTAGTAAACAACACCATGAAGAAGAATTGCCTAGTAAGGATGAAATTATTGGTCTTGCTTCTATTGCCGTACCTCCTAGTGATCCTTTAGAGCAATATTTGCTAGACTACGAGAATGATATGTTTATGAATGAAAGAAGGGAAATAGATGAAGTATTCTTAAACGGGAATCTATGCTGAAACACAATTTTCCTGTTGAAATCCTAGGGGATCCCCCTCCACCTAAGGGTGATCCCGTGTTTGAGCTTAAACCGTTGCCTGATAATCTTAAATATGCTTATCTTGATGGAAGAAGATATATCCTGTTATTATTAGTGCTAACCTTTCAGAGCATGAAGAAGAAAGATTATTGAAAACTCTAAAGAAGCACCGTGCTGCTATTGGATATACTCTTGATGATCTTAAGGGCATTAGCCCCACTCTATGTCAACATAAAATAAATTTGGAAGCAGATACCAAACCAATTCGTGATCCTCAACGACGTCTGAGTCCTAAAATGAAAGAAGTGGTAAGAAAAGAAATACTAAAGCTTCTGGAGGTAGGTATAATTTATCCCGTTGCTGATAGTCAGTGGGTAAGTCATGTTCATTGTGTCCCTAAGAAGGGAGGTATCACTGTTGTTCCTAATGATAAAGATGAATTGATTCCACAAAGAATTATTACAGGTTATAGGATGGTAATTGATTTCCGCAAATTAAATAAGGCTACTAGGAAAGATCATTACCCCTTACCTTTTATTGATCAAATGCTAGAATGATTATGCAAACATACACATTACTGCTTTCTAGATGGTTATTCTGGTTTCTCTCAAATACCTGTGTCGGCTAAAGATCAATCAAAGACTACTTTTACATGCCCTTTTGGTACTTTTGCTTATAGACGTATGCCTTTTGGTTTATGTAATGCACCTGCTACCTTTCAAAGATGCATGATGGCTATATTCTCTGACTTTTGTGAAAAGATTTGTTAGGTTTTCATGGACGATTTTTCTGTCTATGGATCTTCTTTTGATGATTTCTTGAGAAATCTTGATTGAGTTTTGCAGAGATGTGAAGAAACTAATCTTGTCTCGAATTGGGAAAAGTGCCACTTTATGGTTAATGAGGGTATTGTCTTGGGGCATAAAGTTTCTAAAAGAGGTATTGAAGTTGATAAAGCCAAGGTTGATGCTATTGAAAAGATGCCATGTCCCAAGGACATCAAAGGTATAAGAAGTTTCCTTGGTCACGCCGGATTTTATAGGAGGTTCATTAAGGACTTCTCAAAAATTTCTCGGCCTCTGACTAATTTATTAGAAAATGATATACCATTTGTCTTTGATGATGATTGTGTAGAAGCATTTGAAATACTTAAGAAAGCATTAGTCTCTGCACGTATAGTTCAGCCACCTGATTGGAATTTACCCTTTGAAATTATGTGTGATGCTAGTGATTATGCTGTAGGTGCTGTTCTAGGACAAAGAGTTGATAAGAAATTAAATGTTATCCATTATGCTAGTAAGACTCTAGACAATGCTCAAATAAATTATGCCACTACTGAAAAAGAACTTTTAGCAGTTGTATTTGCTTGTGATAAGTTCAGACCTTATATTGTTGATTCTAAAGTAACTATCCACACTGATCATGCTGCTATTAAATATCTTATGGAGAAGAAAGATGCTAAACCTAGACCTATTAGATGGGTTCTCTTGCTACAAGAATTTGATTTGCATATTGTTGATAGAAAAGGAGCTGAGAACCCCGTTGCATACAACTTATCTAGGTTAGAGAATGTTCTTGATGACCCACTACCTATTGATGATAGCTTTCCTGATGAACAATTAAATGTCATAAGTACTTCTCATAGTACCCCTTGATATGCTGATTATGCTAATTACATAGTTGCTAAATTTATACCACCTAGCTTCACATAGCAACAAAAGAAAAAGTTCTTCTATGATTTGAGACATTACATTTGGGATGACCCACACCTTTATAAAGAAGGAGTAGATGGTGTTATTAGATGTTGTGTACCTGAGCATGAACAGGAACAGATCCTACGCAAGTGCCACTCCAAAACTTATGGAGGACACCACGCGGGAGATAGAACTACACATAAGGTATTGCAATCCGGTTTCTATTGGCTACTCTCTTCAAGGATGCCTGTAAGTTTGTCCTATGTTGTGATGAATGTCAAAGAATTGGTAATATTAGTAGACGTCAAGAAATGCCTATGAATTATTCACTTGTTATTGAACCGTTTGATGTTTGGGGCTTTGATTATATGGGACCTTTTCCCGCCTCTAATGGATATACACATATTTTAGTTGTTGTTGATTACGTTACTAAGTGGGTAGAAGCTATTCCAACTAGTAGTGCTGATCATAACACTTCTATTAAAATGCTTAAAGAAGTTATTTTTCCGAGGTTTGGAGTCCCTAGATATTTAATGACTGATGGTGGTTCACATTTTATTCATGGTGCTTTCCGTAAAATGCTTGCTAAATATGACGTCAATCACAGAATTGCATCTCCGTATCACCCACAATCTAGTGGTCAAGTAGAATTGAGTAATAGAGAACTCAAATTAATTTTGCAAAAGACTGTCAATAGGTCTAGAAAGAATTGGTCCAAGAAACTTGATGGTGCATTATGGGCCTATAGAACTGCATATAAAAATCCTATGGGTATGTCTCCGTATAAAATGGTATATGGAAAAGCATGTCACTTACCTCTCGAACTAGAACATAAGGCATATTGGGCTATTAAAGAGCTCATCTATGATTTTAAACTTACCGGTGAAAAGAGGTTATTTGATATTAGCTCACTTGATGAATGGAGAACCCAAGCTTATGAAAATGCCAAGTTGTTTAAAGAAAAGGTTAAAAGATGGCATGACAAAAGGATACACAAGTGTGAGTTTAATGTAGGTGATTATTTATTGCTATACAACTCTCTTTAAGATTTTTTGCAGGGAAACTTCTCTCTAAATGGGAAGGCCCCTATGTTATCGAGGAGGTCTATCGTTGCGGTGCCATAAAAATCAACAACTTCGAAGGCACGAATCCGAAGGTGGTAAACGGTCAAAGAATCAAACATTATATCTCAGGTAATCCCATAAATGTTGAAACCAATATTATTGAAACCGTAATCCCGGAGGAATACATAAGGGACAGTTTCCATAACGTTGCAGACTCCGAAAAGGAATAGGTATGTGGTACGGTAAGTAAACCGACTCCAAAACAATTTTTAAGGCAATATTTCTCCATTTTGGAATATTTAGAAAAATAGAAAATGAAGTAGCAGTCCGGGAAGGACACGAGGGCCCCACGAGGGTGGAGGGTGCACCCTACCCCCTGGGCTCACCCCCCTACCTCGTGAGCACCTCGTGTGTCTTCCGGACTCCGTTTTCTTGCACGATACGTATTTTGGTCGGTAAAAATTCATTATATATTCTCCCGAAGGTTTTGACTCCCGTATCACGCACAAATCTCATGTCTTTGTTTCGAGCTGTTTTCTGTCAGGGTTGTCAATGCCAGGCACTATGCCGTCTCCCTCCTCCAACCATGAGGGCAACGATGCTTGGCTAATGAAGATAGAGCTGAAGAGAGAAGAACCTATGGAGATCAACAAGGATGAAGGGATCAAGAAGGCCGTGGAGGACCAAGTTCAAGCAACAGAAGACACCCTTCAACTGGATCATAATCTTCTTACCCCTACAAAAATCGAAGCTTTCAAGATGATTGAGTTGGCTCGTATACAAAATAAGTATCACACACGTGAAAATATTTTGTTGAAGGAGCATATCATCGCACTCAAGGGCATTATCCGCAAGTTAGAAGACCTTCTACGCCCGATGTGCGACTATCCATCATCAACAACACCTCCACCGTCTCCTCCAACAAAGAAGAATTGAGTATCTGGGTATGGGCACTCCCCTTGGCAACTGCCAAGCTTGGGGGAGGTGCCCCGGTATCGTATCACCATCACTTTTATCTTTACCGTTTTCCTTAGTTCGATCTTATTAGTAGTATTTTGATCTAGTAGAATAAAGTTTATGGCATGATCTAATTGTGAGTTTTGCTTTATTATCCTTCTATGTAATCGAGTCCATGAGCTATATAATAAAGATTAGTGTTGAGTCAAGGGCTTGATTATTTTGCCATGATCCTAAGTGAATAAAAGAAAAGAGAAAGAAATAAAAAGAAACAAAGAGATCATATGGATCTCATGGAGAGTAATGAGCTCACATAGAAAAAGTATGATGAATAAAAGTTGTTGAGAGTTGACAAGCATAGTTTTGGTCATCGTTGCAATTAATAGGAAGTAATAAAGAAAGAGAGGTCTTCACATATAGATATACTATTTTGGACATATTTTATGATTGTGAGCACTCATTAAAATATGACATTGTAACATTCCCAATTTTTCCAAATTTTAGAATGTTAATAATAGGATAATATTGATTGAATTGCTCTGATTTTCGTTGGGAATTAAAACTTTTTTAGTCCTTGTTTAAACTTTTTTTTCAAACCATGTTAAAAATTGGATAACATTTTTTTGCCCAATAAAAAATATGGTTGGGAAAGTTTATTCAAGAATTCAAAGGGCATTCAATTCTTTTGGAATATTTTGAAACCACATTCAAATATATGAGTGAGAATAAAATGACTTTCTCAAATGTGGTGGATTAATGTTCCATTTGGGGTTCTTTGAATTTTTGAGTTTCATTGGAATTGGATCTTATATGGAATTTTAATGCCATTTAAATATTTCTAAATTATTCAAATACAATTTAATGAGAGGAGATAATTATTCAAATATATGAATAATAAAAATTATTTCTGCATAAAGCTATTTGTACCTGAGTACAAGTGTTATTCTTGTGGGTATGAACATTTTTTTCTCTCTAAAGATGTTTCTTTAAAAAAACCGTGCAGCCAAGGCCCACGAAGGTCCAGCTTCCCCACGACCCAACTCGATCATCTTCTTCCTTGTACGTTTCATGGCAGGAGCCAAGAGAACGCACGCATCACACCCCATTCAGCGCCCACCCCCTCCCCTTCCTCTCCCTTGCCCCAAAACTCATCTGAACGGATCCCCCACTCCGTCCTAACTCTTTCTCTTCCGTTACACGCACTAAACCGCGCCCTAATGGCAACCTAAAGCAGCCGTAATGTTCGCCAATAACACCATAATGTCGACGGATAAAAAGCACCCCGCGAGCCCCTCTCAGCCCTCGTCCGAAGCCCACTCCTTTTGGGAGCTATCTACTTCCCCATCCCGATCAATTGCTCGTCGGAGTTCGGAAACTTCGGCGGCCGCTTCACGCCGCTACGGGACGAGGCCGAGCCCAGGACATTGCCCAACGGACTTCCCCCATCGACCTCTTCGCCGTCCTCCTTCTACTTGACGTCAGGGAGCTTCTTCCACAACTCCGGCGACCTTATTTTCCAACTCCGGTGAGCTCTCTCTAAATCCCGTAATTCTTTTATTCAGAAAAATATTCAAACTTCGGAAATTCGTATCTCCCAAACCGTATGTCCGATTTTGACAAATAAGATACCTCCGGATTCGTTGAAACCTGTACTTTTATATGAAATTATAAAATCTCACTTTTGGGCAATTTAAAATTTACTTTTGATTTAAATGGTAAGATGAGTATTTTCACTATATTTTTTATTCTGTAAATCATATAAAAATGTTTTATATATGAAAGTTGGACCTTAGGACCTCACCATTCTGTTAGAACTCATGGAATAATTTTTCAGTGATGTTTAGTCACTGTTTTAGCATCATCACCTTAATTTGACTTTTTTAATCGTAATTTAATAACTTTATTAGATTGAATTTGATTCTTCAGTAGAAATCCTTAGATAGATGAGACCTCTCGGGTCATTCGATATCACCACAAAACTTTGAAATTACAAGATTAAGGATTTAATCCTTTTATTTTGAAACTTATGCCATGTCAGTTTTATTTAACCCAAGTCAAATATTTTGAATAATCTCATGATAGCATTTGTTGTAAGAACTTGTCTCACAACCCATCTTCTATATGAAACCAAGATCTTCACTTAGTATCACTTGATCCAACCCTAGGATATGACTATGTCATGTCTCGTTTAAGACCAAACTTGATTCTATCTCAAACCATAGCCACGTCGTGCTAATTATCCTACGAATGTATTTATTGTGAATTTGTATCTTTTATTTGGATATTCATTTGCAATTGTTGTGTGTTAAATTATTTTTTTGTATCGTTAGATATATCGTAAGGAGAAGGAGAGACGACTCGAAGCAGAATATATCAACTTCAAGAATCAGGCAAGTTGCAATTTGATCATGCTCTGGCCTATATTTTTATATTATGCATATTTCTTTGAATTTAAATACTATGCATGTTTTACAAAAGTTTTACAAGTATTATTACTAGCTAGAGCCATAGGTTCAAGACTTGTAAACACGCTTGGCCACGCTTGCATAAAATGGGTGGGATGAAAACCAAAATTGTTTTAAACCTTTAAACTTGCCTTCTTCGGGGCAATGTTTTGTGAAAACTGTTAAAAACAAAATTATATACTATTTTACTTCTACTCTCTGGGCGGAATGGTATCGACGGGAGCGTCTACAAGTGATTGCGCCCAATCGGGGTCTTGCAGTGAATGCGCCCGACTGGGGTCTTTCACACAGGTTTTTGGTGGGGACCGCCGTCCAGGGGACTGAGATCTTCCAAGTACAGTTTGATGTAGCTTCCAGTACAGCCACATGCTATTATGGGCTCTGGCTTAGCTTAGTACTAACGGGAAACCCTACCCCAGGACCGCCATCGGAGAGAGGCCTTCGTGCCGAAGTTGCGGGCGGCTTGGTGGTATAGGGGGCTGTTACGGAAAGGCTTCGTCACAATCTCCTCCTAGTCGTACACCCAAGTGTGTAACGATAAACAGGGTTGGTTGTGTCATGTGGGGAACGTGTATGACCTCTGCAGAGGGTTAAACCTAATCGATTAGCCGTGCCTCCGGTTACGGGCAATTTTGAGCAACTGAAGACTTGGACTGAAGAAGAATCTTCCCTCTCTTTTCTAAAAATCTAATTTAAGGGTTAAAGTTGAGGAATGAGCCCAGTGAATGTGTTTCACCTCAACCTTATGTATGTTTTAAAACTATTTTGGAGACTGAGCACTGGTGCGTATATCCAAGTGTCTCACTCCTACTTTTTATACTAAAAACTATTTCTATTCCAAAGTAGTTTATAAAATTTAGTATAGGAGAAAATTGGCTTTACGCAAATGAAACCTCCACAATTCTTACCCTGCATATATATTCTGTTAAATTTTCCTTTGCAACTTGCGAGTACATTCCACGTACTCACCTTCACCTGTCATGTGCAGATCTTGACAGATTAAGAGACGATAGGGTTATGGTCTACACTCAACGAGCCCAGTGACGTTGATGGAGCCTAACTTAGTGACTACGTATTATTCCGCTGTATTATCTGCCAGCTTGAGCTGTGCCTAAGGTATGATTTATATATATCTGGATCTACCGTTGTAGTAGAATGATGTATGTCTTACTGATATTCATTTTTGTTACTGTGTGTGCTAGCTATGATCCAGGGATAGCACAGTAAGCACAGAGACTTAGATTCTTCCAAATCCGGGTCGTTACAAAATGGTATCAGAGCATACGTTGACTGTAGGACGTGATCCTAGAAATGTCTTAGAAATAGGAAGAACTTGATAGGAACAACTTATATTTTCAGTAGTAATAATAGCATTCTCGTATCCTTTTGTTTTCTTTACCAAGTTCTCCCTTCTTTCAAAAACTTAGATGGCAACCTCAGACTCCAATGACCTTGAAACTGAAGTTTACATCATGGAAAGGTTATTTCATGGAAATGATGGTAAAACAAAGGCGTCTCCAATACTGGTTTACATCCAAGAAGTTAAAGAACGACTGAAGACACTCAAGACCAAGATGGTTGTGAAGATTACCACCACAAAGGAATATCCTACTTGAATCCAAGCCCACCATGAGAGTTGTAAAATAAACGAAAGAGTGAGATTAGTGTGCCCGACCATGCCAACTCATGTGGATGAAGGTACCATAGGAATTGTTTGTTTGAAATCTATGAGTGAATTTGGAGTTTTATTGGAGTTCTTCGCCATTGATTTGATGTTGTTGTCATTTGAGTTGTATGATTTAAAATCTTGCGTTATTAGGATACAAATTCCTTAGGTATGTACTATTTAATTCAACCTTGAGAGGTGCAAGTTACGGATGATTAGTAGGATACCTTCAAACGGGTGAAGCATCACACACTGAAGACTTCCAATAACTGAAGGATTGAAGACTTCAGGACGAAACCGTAGTAAACGAGCCTGTTATAAACGCTAAGAACATTGAGATATGAGTTGGTTGTTGATTGTGACATGTGTGTGTGTCCATCTCTTTTCCTTCCTAAGCTCTATCTCACCTAGACCAAAACCTTAAACCATAGACGAACCAACCACTAAACGTTTCCTCGTGGAAACAACCACATTTCTTCGAAGGAGATACATACCTTGTTTTTTTGAACTCTACCTTTCCTTTCACCTGCAGATGGCAACCCTTTACGAGTCATTCCACAAGGGCCCAGAAATGATCATGACTTTGACTAGTGACCATGATTTTCCAAAGATCTTGAAGGATATGATAGGACATATTCACCTTGAAGGAGATGTTGTCTATAAGGGTTATCCTTTCATTGAAAATGGAGTGGAACTTTGGTACGTGGAAGTACACCTCTTCCGTGAAAAAGGAGTTTGTCCAAAGACTACTGGGCAATACTTTTTCATTTCCCGAGTACCTCGAACCACCTTCTTCGACTCTGTTCGTGAAGCTGCCATGGAAGCCATATGTCAGATTGGGGAAATCCTTGAAGCCAGACTCCGTCATGCCCAAGAGTATTTGTGGGAAGTATATGCTGAGCTGATGGACATGAAGTTCATGGCTGCCGTGAAGGAGCATAGGATTAAAGAGTTCAAGGACTACATCGCACGTTTTTAGCTGGACTAAACTTCTTACGAAGGAATAATGAATAATGTTGGATTTACATGATTGAACATACCAATCCATGTGGATGGCAGCACTTGTAATAATCTATTTTGAACTCGAAGTTGTACGAGAGGTTAAAGGAGGTAATAAGGAATCTATTATAAGGAGAATGCAACTCTGACACACACAAGTTCTGCTATTTCGCGGATGTAAGTTATAACACGACTGTATAGTCAACATCACCCAAAAGTGTTTTACTAGGTTTGCAGGTGAAGACCTCTTTAAGAGGAGTGAGGAAGACCGAGTGTTAGAACACGCGGTTCACCTGTCTACATATGAAGTAATGATTTGAGTACGGGATGGATTGGCCCCCATACCGGTGACTCTTATTATATACTTTCCTATGTGTGATTGGTAAACCGGAGAGACTTGAACCCTAAGAAGAGTGTCTTTGCGCAGCCTAAAACCATAGAATGGTAAGACGTATTACCCTTATAGATAGGCTCTCATGCCTAGCGTAGATGGTATGGTAAGGAAGGAACATGAAGGAGTTCTATCAGAAGCTTTCGACCACCATGAGAGTCTCGGTAGTAGTTTTGGTGTCTATGGATTATGAGAAAGACCTTTTCTTTTGAGGAAAGCCCAGTTCTAAACCACAGAAACTCGAGGAGGAACCATCATGGAATTAAGAAATTATGGAACCCCCACAAGTTTGTTTTTAAGGGTGGTAGTTTCCGAACACCCTGGAATGATAATTGGGTCATACGACAGATCGGTGAGGACTCAAGAATGGTGCCAAGAGTCTCAGACACAGGAATGCTAACTAGAAGGCAAGACTTATATATAACAGAAGATGTTCCCTCAAGACAAGTAGCGAAAAGGATAAATCACAAACCTGCAGCTGCTATGACCAAACCCCGGGGAAGTAACCCAAGGAACCCAAACTCTATCATATTTATTGCTAGCCTCCTCAAATCTCGAGGACGAGATTTCTTTTAAGGGTGGTAGTTTGTAACATTCCCAAATTTTCCAAATTTTGGAATGTTAATAATAGGATAATATTGATTGAATTGCTCTGATTTTCGTTGGGAATTAAAACTTTTTGAGTCCTTGTTTAAACCTTTTTTTTCAAACCATCTTAAAAATTGGATAACATTTTTTTGTCCAATAAAAAAATATGGTTGGGAAAGTTTATTCAAGAATTCAAAGGGCATTCAATTCTTTTGGAATATTTTGAAACCACATTCAAATATATGAGTGAGAATAAAATGACTTTCACAAATGTGGTGGATTAATGTTCCATTTGGGGTTCTTTGAATTTTTGAGTTTCATTGGAATTGGATCTTATATGGAATTTTAATGCCATTTAAATATTTCCAAATTATTCAAATACAATTTAATGAGAGGAGATAATGTGACTTATCCAAAAATATATTTGGAAATATCTAATATGACACAATTATTGTTTTTGCATTTATTTGTTGTGAGTTAATTTCTAAAACAAAACTATATAAGTTTTGTCGCCTAAAAATAGTTTTAATAAAATAAATGTGTCCATAGAGCATTAAACTAAATATATTAATAATATAAATTATTTCTGCATAAAGCTATTTGTACCTGAGTACAAGTGCTATTCTTGTGGGTATGAACATTTTTTTCTCTCTAAAGATGTTTCTTTAAAAAAAACCGTGCAGCCAAGGCCCACGAAGGTCCAGCGTCCCCACGACCCAACTGGGTCATCTTCTTCCTTGTACGTTTCATGGCAGGAGCCAAGAGAACGCACGCATCACACCCCATCCAGCGCCCCACCCCCTCCCCTTCCTCTCCCTCGCCCCAAAACACATCTGAACAGATCCCCCACTCCGTCCTAACTCTTTCTCTTCTGTTACACGCACTAAACCGTGCCCTAATGGCCACCTAGAGCAGCCGTAATGTTCGCCATTAACACCATAATGTAGACGGACGCCCCGCTCGAATTCTGACCTCCCCGAGCCCTATAAAAAGCACCCCGCGAGCTCCTCTCAGCCCTCGTCCGAAGCCCTCTCCTTTTGGGAGCTATCTACTTCTCCATCCCGATCAATTGCTCGTCGGAGTTCGGAAACTCCGGCGGCCACTCCACGCCGCTAAGGGACGAGGCCGAGCCCGGGACATTGCCCAACGGACTTCCCTCATCGACCTCTTCGCCGTCCTCCTTCTACTTGACGTCAGGGAGCTTCTTCCACAACTCCGGCGACCTTATTTTCCAACTCCGGCGACCAACTCTGGTGAGCTCTCTCTAAATCCCGTAATTCTTTTATTCAGAAAAATATCCAAACTTCGGAAATTCGTATCTCCCAAACCGTATGCCCGATTTTGACAAATAAGATACCTCCTGATTCGTTGAAACCTGTACTTTTATATGAAATTATAAAATCTCACTTTTGGGCAATTTAAAATTTACTTTTGATTTAAATGGTAATATGAGCATTTTCACTATATCTTTTATTCTGTAAATCATATAAAAATGTTTTATATATGAAAGTTGGACCTTAGGACCTCACCATTCTATTAGAACGCACAGAATAATTTTTCAATGATGTTTAGTCACTATTTTAGCATCATCACCTTAATTTAACTTTCTTTAATCGTAATTTAATAACTTTATTAGATTGAATTTGATTCTTCAGCAGAAATCCTTAGATAGATGAGACCTCTCTGGTCATTCGATATCACCACAAAACTTTGAAATTACAAGATTAAGGATTTAATCCTTTTATCTAGAAACTTATGCCATGCCAGTTTTATTTAACCCAAGTCAAATATTCCGAATAATCTCATGATAGAATTTGTTGTAAGAACTTGTCTCACAACCCATCTTCTATATCAAATCAAGATCTTCACTTAGTACCACTTGATCCAACCCTAGGATATGACTATGTCATGTCTCGTTTAAGACCAAACTTGATTCTATCTCAAACCATAGCCACGTCGTGCTAATTATCCTACGAATGTATTTATTGTGAATTTGTATCTTTTATTTGGATCTTCATTTGTAATTGTTGTGTGTTAAATTATTTTCTTGTATCGTTAGATATATCCGTAGGTGAAAGAGAGATGACTCGAAGTAGAATATATCAACTTCAAGAATCATGCAAGTTGCAATTTGATCATGCTCTGGCCTATATTTTTATATTATGCATATTTCTTTGAATTTAAATACTATGCATGTTTTACAAAAGTTTTACAAGTATTATTACTAACTAGAGCCATAGGTTCAAGACTTGTAAACAAGCTTGGCCACGCTTGCATAAAATGGGTGGGATGAAAACCAAAATTGTTTTAAACCTTTAAACTTGCCTTTTTTGGGGCAACGTTTTGTGAAAACTGTTAAAAACAAAATTATATACTATTTTACTTCTACTCTCTGGGCAGAATGGTATTGACGGGAGCGTCTACAAGTGATTGCGCCCAATCGGGGTCTTGCAGTGAATGGGCCCGACTGGGGTCTTTCACACAGGTTTTTGGTGGGGACCGCCGTCCAGGGGACTGAGATCTTCCAAGTACACTTTGATGTAGCTTCCAGTACAGCCACATGCTATTATGGGCTCTGGCTTAGCTTAGTACTAACGGGAAACCCGACCCCAGGACCGCCATCGGAGAGAGGCCTTCGTGCCGAAGTTGCGGGCGGCTTGGCGGTATAGGGGGCTGTTACGGAAAGGCTTCGTCACAATCTCCTGCTAGTCGTACACCCAAGTGTGTAACGATAAACGGGGCTGGTTGTGTCATGTGGGGAACGTGTACGACCTCTGCAGAGGGTTAAACATAATCGATTAGTCGTGCCCCCGGTTACGGGCAATTTTGAGCAACTAAAGACTTGGACTGAAGAACAATCTCCCCTCTCTTTTTTAAAAATCTAATTTAAGGGTTAAAGTTGAGGAATCAGCAGAGTGAATGTGTTTCACCTCAACCTTATGTATGTTTTAAAACTATTTTGGAGACTGAGCACTGGTGCGTATATCCAAGTGTCTCACTCCTACTTTTTATACTAAAAACTATTTCTATTCCAAAGTAGTTTATAAAATTTAGTATAGGAGAAAATTGGCTTTACGCAAATGAAACCTCCACAATTCTTACCCTGCATATATATTCTGTTAAACTTTCCTTTGCAACTTGCGAGTACATTCCACGTACTCACCTGCACCTGTCATGTGCAGATCTTGACAGAATAAGAGACGATAGGGTTATGGTCTACACTCAACGAGCCCAGTGGCGTTGATGGAGCCTAACTTAGTGACTATGTATTATTCCGCTGTATTATCTGCCAGCTTGAGTTGTGTCTAAGGTATGATTTATATATATCTGGATCTACCGTTGTAGTAGAATGATGCATGTCTTACTGATATTCATTTTTGTTACTGTGTGTGCTAGCTATGATCCAGGGATAGCACAGTAAGCACAGAGACTTGGATTCTTCCAAATCCGGGTCGTTACAGACATGCTAAAGAGTTGACATTGGACAAGAAAGGCTGGGTTATGTTTTCTTACATCTAAGATAAATTATATTGTATTGGATCCTCCAACATGTTGAGCTTGCCTTTCCCCCTCATGCTAACCAAATTCTCAGCACCAAGTAGCGATACTACTTGTGCTTCCAAATACCCTTAAACCAGTTTTGCCATGAGAGTCCACCATATCTACCTATGAATTGAATAAGATCCTTCAAGTAAGTTGTCATCGGTGCAAAGCAATAAAAATTGCTCTCTAAATATGTATGATTGATTGGTGTGGGAGAAATAAACTTTATACGATCTTGTGATGTGGAAGTAATAAAAGCGACGGACTGCATAATAAAGGTTCATATCACAAGGGGCAATATAAAGTGACGTTCTTTCGCATTAAAATTTTGTGCATCCAACCATAAAAGCGCATGACAACCTTTGCTTCCCTCTGTGAAGGGCCTATCTTTTACTTTTATCTCATACCTTGCATAAGAGTCATGGTGATTTTCACCCTTCCTTTTTACACTTTATCCTTTGGCAAGCATAGTATATTGGAAAGATCCTGGTATATATGGCTAATTGGATGTGAGTTTTTATGAACTATTACTGTTCACATTACCCTTGAGGTAAAATGTTGGGAGACAAAACTATAAGCCCCTATCTTTCTCTATGTCCGATTAAAACTCCATACCCATAAGTATTGCGTGAGTGTCAGCAATTGTGAAAGATTATATGATAGTTGAGTATGTGGACTTGCTGAAAAGCTCTTATACATTGACTCTTTCCTATGTTATGATAAATTGCAATTGCTTCAATGACCGAGATTGTAATTTGTTAGTTTTCAATGAAGTTTACGATTCATATTTGATATTGTGATTGAATTATTACTCTAGCATTAGAGATCATATGACAAGAATTACATAAGTTTCTGTTCTAAGAATGATCATGATGCCCTCATGTCCGTATTTTATTTTTATCGACACCTTCATCTCTAAACATGTGGACATATTTTTCGATTTCAGCTTTTCACTTGACGAGAAGCGAGGTCTAAGCTTGGGGGAGTTGATACGTCCATTTTTCATCATGCTTTTATATCGATATTTATTGCATTATGGGCTGTTATTTCACATTATGTCACAATACTTATGGCTATTCTCTCTTATTTTACAAGGTTTACATAAGGAGGGAGAATGCCGGCAGCTGGAATTCTGGGCTGGAAAAGGAGCAAATATTAGAGACCTATTCTGCACAACTCCAAAAGTCCTGAAACTCCACGGAACACCTTATAATAAATAATGAAAAATCCTCGCCAAAGATGAAGACCGGGGGGCCCACACCCTGCTCACGAGGGTGGGGGGCGCCCCCCCTAGGGCGCGCCCCCCTACCTCTTAGGCCCCTTGGTGGCTCTCCGATGACCATCTTCTCCTATATGAAGTCTTTCATCGAGGAAAAAATCAGAAGCAACTTTTTGGGATGAAACTCCGCCGCCACAAGGCGGAACCTTGGCGGATCCAATCTAGAGCTTCGGCAGAGCTGTTCTGCCGGGGAAACTTCCCTCCCGGAGGGGGAAATCATCGCCATCGTCAACACCAACGCTCCTCTCATCAGGAGAGGGCAATCTCCATCAACATCTTCATTAGCACCATCTCATCTCAAAACCCTAGTTCATCTCTTGTATCCAATTCTTGTCTTCAAGTCCGGGATTGGTGCTAATAGGTTGCTAGTAGTGTTAATTACTCCTTGTAGTTGATGTTAGTTGGTTTAATTGGTGGAAGATCATATGTTCAGATCCTTTATGCATATTATTACCCCTCTGATTATGAACATGAATATGCTTTGTGAGTAGTTACATTTGTTCCTTAGAACAAGGGAGAAGTCTTGCTATTAGTAGTCATGTGAATTTGGTATTCGTTCGATATTTTGATGAGATGTATGTTGTCTAGTCTCTAGTGGTGTTATGTGAACGTCGACTACATAACACTTCACCATTATTTGGGACTAGAGGAATACATTGGGAAGTAATAAGTAGATGATGGGTTGCTAGAGTGACAGAAGCTTAAACCCTAGTATATGCGTTGCTTCGTAAGAGGCTGATTTGGATCCATATGTTTCATGCTATGGTTAGGTTTACCTTATTACTTTTGTTGTAGTTGCGGATGCTTGCAATAGAGGTTAATCATAAGTGGGATGCTTGTTCAAGTAAGAACAACACCCAAGCACTGGTCCACCCACATATCAAATTATCAAAGTACCGAACGCGAATCATATGAACGTGATGAAAACTAGCTTGACGATATTCCCATGTGTCCTCGGGAGCGCTTTTCCTTATATAAGAGTTTTTCCAGGCTTGTCCTTTGCTACAAAAAGAATTGGGCCACCTTGCTGCACTTTATTTACTTTTGTTACTTGTTGCTCGTTACAAATTATCTCATCACAAAACTATCTGTTACCACTTATTTCAGTACTTGCAGAGAATACCTTGCTGAAAACCGTTTATCATTTCCTTCTGCTCCTCGTTGGGTTCGACACTCTTACTTATCGAAAGGACTATGATAGATCCCCTATACTTGTGGGTCATCAGTTATCCGGAAGAAATATGTTGAGCTTTGTTCAACATACTAATCTATGCATCCAAAACTCAGAAAGTGCTATCTTCCTTTGAGTTGTCCCTCTTCGGTTGTATTTCGACCCTCGTGTATCAGTTGATAATCAAGAGTATGTCGTGCATTCGTGTTTATCGGTGCATATTATTACTATGGTAGTCAATCCGTTCTATTTCAGAATGACTAGGAGAAACAAACTCCAGTACCTCATCCATATCCAGGATTGGGTCAAAGTAGTTGTGCTCCGCAGATCAAAATGCCAATCCAACTTTTGTTCTGTTCTACCATGGAGTATTATCCCTTTATGTCAGGATTGTCATTAGAATTGCACCACCTCTTATGAATTCTTGACGTTGTGATACTTCTCGCCATCATTATTCATTCCTCGGTCCCGTGTTGTTGTAACCGGAATGCCGACAAGTGAACCATGATGTGTGAAATTAATACTCCTAGCAACCTCGTTGCTTGGTAGTTAGTAGACAATATTCGCACTCTTAGCGTGCTGGTTATTGAATCATCAACCTAAGATTGATCGTGCTGCCTAGTCCTTATTTCCGGTGCACTCTTGGATCAATGACTTAGGATTGTGTCAATCCCTCACTCTTTTGATCACATCGTCTTGCCCTGAAAAGCAAGATTGTTCTCGAGCTTAATAACATATTGGTGGTTCGTGATTTTCCAAATATCTTCTCGGAAGTATTACCAGGTTGTTCCCTGACCGCTATGTTGAGTTTGTGATCATGTTGGTTTTTCTCTAAACCACCCATTCTCCAAGAATTTGTGTTGGATACCCCTAAGCTAGTTGGTTAAGCTAAACAACAACTTGGAGAGTTGGAAGATAAACGCTTGCCTAACTTAGTTCGTTCTATGGGATATCCTTGTGTGTGTGTGTTTGTTGAACAGAGATGATATCTTCATTGATTGTTCCTCGTGAACGGTTGTTGAATCTATATACTTGTCCAAACCTTGATTTGAGTGTGGGCTATCGTAAATCAAGTTAGAACCAACGATATTCATAATGTTGTCTTACTCGTAGTTGTTCTCGAGCATACACTGTCGGTGTCAAAACCGGCGGATTTCGGGTAGGGGGTCCCGAACTATGCGTCTAGGATCGATGGTAATAGGAGACGGGGGACACAATGTTTACCCAGGTTCGGGCCCTCTCTATGGAGGTAAAACCCTACGTCCTGCTTGATTGATATTGATGAATATGAGTGTTACAAGAGTGGATCTACCACGAGATCGTAATGGCTAAACCCTAGAAGTCTAGCCTATGAATATGGTAATGATTATATGTGATCTCCTTTTCGGACTACCCCCTACGGTTTATATAGACATTGAGGGGATCTAGGGTTTACATGTAGTCGGTTACATAAGAAGGAATCTTCAATCGCCAAGCTTGCCTTCCACGCCAAGTAGAGTCCAATCCGGACACGGTGCAGTCTTCGATCTTCATAGCCTATCAGTCCGGCCCATGGATATTAGGCCTGACGTCCAAGGACCCCCTAGTCCAGGACTCCCTCAGTAGCCCCTGAAACTGGCTTCAATGACGAGGAGTCCGGCGTGGATATTTGTCTTCGGCATTGCAAGGTGGGTTCCCTCCTTCCGAACTCCAGAATAGTCTTCGGACGAAGGAAGTATATCTGGACCTGTGTATATAATGGAGAGAATATAATAACTCACAAGCCCAACTTGTTGATAACTGTTTATGACATCATATCATGCCTGCCCGGTTGCTATTTCCAACCGTCAGCTAGCGAGCCACCCCATGTCTCAGGGTGCGGTTTTACTGGCACGTGTCGTCAGGGCAGCGATCGTTTCCCTTTATTTACGGGATTTTCATTGATGCAGGCATGGGTAACCCAACCGTCCCCTGGGTACGACTCCTTGGTAATAGGTAAGTTTAGAGACCCTGGGAGAGACGCCCAATATCCGGGGCCTTTTTATAGAGAGCATGTCTCTTCTTCTCCCCTTGCGCTTGCTCCTTCCTCAACCCCAGCCACCCCAAGTTCCAACCCTCGGGTCCCAATCACCACCAGACTTAGACATGCCCGGATCCAACCGTCAGGGCCGGTGGGTGGCTTCTTCTGTCACACAGGAGGACATTTCGGAGCTTCGCGTAGCGAGGTACCTGACCTCAGAAATCTTTCATCGGCTTCCGGCGCAAGGGCAAGTCATACCGACCCCCAGATCTGGCGAGAGGGGTGTATTTGTGTCTCACTTCCTTCACGGGCTAGGGTTTGCGCTTAACCCCTTCGTCCGGGGGCTCATGTTTTACTATGGGCTAGATTTTCACGATCTGACCCCAGACTCTATTCTCCTCATCTCGACATTTATCGTCACGTGTGAGGCCTTGCTCCAGACTCCTCCGCACTTCGGTTTGTGGATCAAGACCTTTGATGTGAGGCCGCAGGTGGCAGAGTGCGGCAGCATCATAATAGGCAAACTGACCGGCCCGATTTGGCCCGAAGGATCTTTCACCAAATCTTCAGACCTGTGGCAGCAGGGGTGGTTTTATGTCAATGAGCCATGGAGCTCCAAGTGGGCGGCTACACCTGCGTTCCGACCCGGCCCTCCAGTTCATCTTGTTTCATGGGTCAATAAGGGATTGGACTGGGGATCCATCAATGAAGTGCAGACTCTGCAAAGTGGCATCCGAAGCCTTATCGAGAAGTGCATCGATCTTGTGAACATCGTTCAAATAATGCTAGTCTGCCGGATCCTGCCATGTCAGCGGCGGCCTCTTCGTATGTGGGAGTTCAACCCAGAAGGGCGGCGGACCCTACAACACTTCTTAGGCACTACGCACGAAGGAATGTGGAAATTATATTTCGGGGAACGAGAGCAATGGCCGGACACCACCGAAGACGTTGGCCTTAACTGCAATCATCCGGACACTTCGGTAAGTATTCAGTACCTAAGCACCTTTCATTCAGGTATCTCTTAACAAGATATTGAACAATCCGTCCCTATACAGGACTGGATAAAGAAAGCGGTGCTGATCTGGTGTCCGGCGCCTCTTCCCGAAGGCCCCGCGACCGACCTACTGACGAGGATGCTGGTTCTGACACCGTACCATATGGCCGCGTTCGGGGAAACCGAAACCCTTTTACCCAAGGTCCAAAGTGCAGAGGGAGCCTTCCAGGGCAAGAAGAGGGCCACCTCCGAAGGTCAGGAGGGAAGCCTTTCAAGAAGGGAAAAATGCCGTCATCGAGCGGCTTGGGCCGGGCGAACAATGACGAGGACGAACCTCACGACAAAACGTAAGCATGGCCGGGGCACCTCATTCCTTTCCTATTAGTGAAGTAATCAACCGATATATGTTCATCCACGCAGGTTAACGCCTGGTGCTTCTCAATCGTTCTCCTCCTCGGGAGATCTTCTTCCAGAGATGATGGAGAGTGATATGCCTTCTCCAGCCCCATCGCCCGATAGGGGGGATGATACCGAGGTATCGTCCCGAAGGTCTCCTCCCGAACACCAAGTGGTACAAGAAACGGAGAAGGCGTTACCTGAAGGCGACACCTCTATCACTCGAGGTTCCGGGATCAAGACTGGAGTCCCCGAACCGTCCGGTTTACAGCTGGAGACGATTCTGGAGGTAAGTAAGCGGGATCCTTCACGGGAAGGCCGTACTTCGGCGGCGGTTTCCGAAGACTCAAGGGTGCCAGAGCCGCTGACGGACTTGCTACGATGAGCATCCCTTTCAGAAGAGCACCGTACTTTGATGTCTATGGTGGTAAAAAGGATTCTATCCGCGAAGAGCAGATTGAAGGAGGCTTTTACGAGCCTTCTACGAGGTTTTGAGGTTTGCGATGTAGTTTTATCTATTAAATTTTATTGACAGAATGCACCTGTTGTATATGCAGTAGCCCCTGAGACTCGGATTGTCTTCCGAAGGAAGAGATCGGAGGATCAAGGAGATATGCTTAGGTATTAACCTCGGTTTAATTTGAAATATAGGCTGCTACCCCTCCTGTGGCTGCCCAGAATACGGAAGTGGCCAAACTCCAGCAAAAGCTGGATATTGTAGAGGATGACATTGCATTGATCAACAAGTGTCTTGACGACTCGCAAGGTATGTATTTCGAGCATTCTTTACACCAATGTGCTTGACACAGGGAAGAGCTTTATATGAAATGCGCATCAAATGCAGATGGTGCTGCCGCCGTTGAGGCTCTTTGGGCGAAGCTAGTCCGGGCAAAGGAGCGGGTCTGGCTTAGTGATGCTGCTGCAAAAGAGGCATCGGTTGAACTGAAGGCCGAACAAGCTGCACGATACCAGGGCGAGGAGAAGGTATCCCTGATGACACTTGCTTTGGAGAATGCTACTGGCCGCTCTGAAGTCCTTGAAAAGGAGAATGAAGCCTTAACGGCTGAACTGGACAAGGCCCGACAGGAGGCAAGAGAAGCGCGATCAGAGTCTAGAGCACTCCGTGAGGAGGTTCGGCAGGCGAAAGAGATATTGGCTGGAAAGCCTTTTCTGCTGCAGACTAAGTTCGGTGACCCGGACTATGTTCAGCTGAACCAAGTGTGGAGTTCTCCGGATGAGTATTTTGACTTGCCGAAGAGTTATTCCGATGCAGTGCGGTATTACCAAGCGCAAGCTGGATATGCAACGGAGAAGCTTTTTTGGTCACAGTTTGGTGTGTCAAAACGCCCGCTGCTGCTTAATGAACAGATGTCCCAATGGGCCGAACTTCATAGGGTATCTGGCGCTGCCATGAAGGATGTCATAGTCCGGCTATGGCCGACCGAGCCTGTGCCGAATAGCTATTTCGGTTTGGTGTAGAAACTTGTCGATGCAGTTCCGCAAATTGATGTTGTGGAGCGATCAGTTTGTATTGAGGGTGCACGGATGTCCCTTGCCCGAGTCAAGACATTTTGGGGAAAGATGAAGGCCGTCGACGTTGCGGTCCGCCCTGGGGCAGGGTCAGTTCGGAACTGGAGAGTTACTTTGAAGACGTCCTGGAGGCCGCCCGCTTGATAGAGGGTCAATGTTCGAAAAACATAATGTTCGAGTGAGGTGTATGATGATTGTAAAAGACAACTTTATAGTTAATCTATTTGTGTTTTCCTCGAGAGCTTGAATTCCTCCTGTGCGGTTGTTTTAATATAATCTACAAGTTTTCCAGTCGTCGGCTTCAGCCCCCTCGTAGGAAGTACGGGGGTGTTCGGCAAAGCATTTAATCACTCTTTATCCAACGTCTTGGTCCATGAAGGAGGTGATAATGCGGTGAACCAGGCAATCAGACTATAAGGCGTTAACACTTTCACTTAACCATAGCAGTTTTATGGTGGGGCTACGACATAGCCCCTGGTGTGTATGCGGCGTGTGGTGCCTTGCATATCTGATCTGAAAAAGATACTTCGTGTTACACGGAGAATAGCTAAGGATTCCAATAAGTCGTCAAGTGGTTGACCAGCTCTCGCCGCATCAAGACAGTCAGTTTTCGGCTTTCTCTAGTGAGGTGCTCATCCGGTCTAGGCCAGGGCACAATCGCAGTAGTTCTCCCTTTACTACCCTAGCCAATAGAGCGGAACATAGGGTAGCAAACACATGAGCCGGGCAACCCAACTATTGACCCAACACAATGATTCGGAGCTGATGCATATAAGGCCAAACTTGCGACGCCGAAGTTCGCTATAGAGCTGTTCGGACTTTTACTAGAAGCTCATTCGTTCCCATGTCGAGCCCTTGGCAGGGTATGCCAAGGTGTATCCGCAGAGCAGCTGTTAAGGCCATACTTTAAAAGATTATGGAAGATCAGTTCGGATGAGACTTATTGAGAATGAGGCGATGTGCCAATGATAAATTTATGTATATATATAATAATAATAATGAAAAAAAGGAAACGTGAACCCGACTATTTTTACATTCTCAGGGTCGAGATCAGAGGAAAAAGGCATATTACAGGCTTGGAATAAATAGTATGGTCCACAAAATGTTATTTTGGACCTCCTGTTGCACGTCTGCGTCGCCTGTCCTCGGGGGGGGGGGGGGATCCTTGACGGAAGAAGCCCCTTAGGTGAGCATACAGATCCGAACTCCGATAGAGTCCGTTGTAGATGCTGTCCCACTGGTCACCTGTTATTTAGGGATGATATAGAAAAATAAAGTAAGTAGATAAAAAACGTTACTGGAATGCTTGTAGGGTTGCCCGTATTATGCTTCCGCCGATGCCCATGGTATCTTGAGTGCATAGTGATGTGTGTGAGGTGCAAATTTTGCCAGTACAGTACGTGGGTGGCGGAAGACGGACTGCTATTCGCGTTCCCAGAGTAGTCGAACGTCAGAGGGGAACTGTTTCTGGCCCCTGGCGTTCTGCTGGCGAGCCGATCCGTCGTCTTTACCGCCTGGTGGCCTCCTCCCCTTGTAGTCAGTGTTAAGCTTGCCTGCCTGCTTGAAGACCCAACAGTTTTGGCTGGTATGATTAGCTGGCATATCAGGGTGACCGTGAATCTGACACGGTCGGTCCAATATCCTGTCAAGGATGGATGGTCCATCCTGGTTTGCCTTTAGTGGCTTCTTCCGTTGACCGGGCTTCGAATTGTGAAATCCGGCATTCACCACTGTGTCGCATATATTACTGCGACTGTTGTGTTCAGTTCGTCGTGGCTTTCCATTGCCATCTCAGATTTCGGAAGTGCACGGGCTGTTGGCGTCGTTTCTTTTACGAGCAAGCCAGTTGTCTTCTCCTGCGCAGAAGCGGGTCATTAGAGTGGTAAGGGCTGCCATGGATTTGGGTCCTTCTTGGCCGAGGTGACACGCTAGCCATTCGTCCCGGACGCCGTGTCTGAAGGCCGCAAGGGCTTCTACGTCCGGACAGTCGATAATTTGGTTCTTTTTTACTAAGAACCTGGTCCAAAGCTCCCTGGCTGACTCGCCGGGCTCTTGGACAATGTGACTTAAGTCATTGGCGTATAATGGTCGGACATATGTTCCCTGGAAATTGCTTCGAAAGGCGTCTTCCAAATCTTCCCAGCTGCCGATGGAATTTTCTGGCAAACTGTTTAGCCAGTATCGAGCTGGCCCTTTAAGCTTGAGAGGTAGGTATTTAATGGCGTGGAGGTTGTCTCCACGGGACATGTGAATATGAAGGAGATAATCCTCGATCCATACCGCGGGATCTGTTGTTCCATCGTATGATTCGATGTTGATGGGTTTAAACCCGTCTGGGAATTCATGCTCCATTACTTCGTTAGTGAAGCAGAGAGGGTGTGCGGCTCCTCTATGTTAGGCCACACTAAGAAGCACCTCCGGCGGGTTCCATTTATGGTGTACGGCCCGGGCATGGTCAGCTTTATAGCGTCCGAATAGGTGACCATCATCGTCGGTCGGGATATATATTCGTGATCTGTACGTCGATCATGTACGCCCTGCTCTACCCTCAGTGTATTGGTTGATATCGCAGGTATTCCTCCGAGCTATTTTGTTTTGACGGCCGGATGTATGGTGCTCTGCTTGGGCTGCTGCTTTGACTGGGCCGAACTATGGTTGGACCGCCAAATTATTCGATGGTGGTATGGGCTCCATCGCCCTGCCATCATATTGAGGGATCCACCTATTCTTTGGGTGGCTGTTGACTGGGCTGCTAAGGCCGTGTTCTTCGGTGGCCAAGACCTCGGTCCATCTATCATTGAGAAAATCTTGGCTTGCTTGAAGCTGCAGCTGCTTCTTTCTTAGGCTCCTTGCAGTGGCTATAAGCTGGCGTTTAAAGCACTCCTGCTCGAGAGGTTCCTTGGGCATGATAAAGTCTTCGTTGTCGAGGATCTCCTCTTCCTCAGAGGGTGGGAGATAATTGCTGTCCTCCGAGTCCCCATATGTGGTCTATTCATCAGAGCTGTCCTGCCCGCCTTCCTGTTCATCCTGCTCGGATTCTACCTCAGCAGGGTCTTTGTTGTCCGGGGTGCCGTCTTCTCTGGTGTTGGCAGTGTTTTCTCTTGGGCGATTTGGCCTAGGGTGTCGGTTTCCCGGCTGTGTACCAATCGGTTTATTCTCCATCGGATTCTCCTTATCATCGTCGAGAGCGCCGTAAGGCGTGTCCTTCATACACATGTCATACCAGGAAGTGGTCTTCCCATGTCGAACGGGTAATAAGCTCTGGCCTTGCCCCTCAATGTCGTCCAAATCGTCAATGTTTTCGGTGCAGGGGTCGGGCGTATTGGTTAGGTCTTCAACAGTGGCTACGAGCTGGGTGGCACGTGGGAAACAAAATTCTCCATCGTCCGCTGAAAGTTCGAACCGAACATAGTTCGGCGATGGGTCGTTTGCCACGGATAGGGTTTTTAGCGAGTTTAGTGTCACCCATGGGCGCGTGTTGGAAGACATCTGCAGCGCCGAACTTGAAGATCGATAACCAATCGAGTTCGGTGTATGCGGGCTCGCAGGGTTCGGAGTTCGTCGTCAGAGGCGAGTCCGGGGTTTCGTTGATGCGGATACCATGGGAAGTGGAATCTGCGTGCGGCTCCAATGCTGCGAGATCGGTAGCCCCCGTGATGGAGTCAAGCTTCCCATCTTCGGGCGATTTGATCTACTTCGGATTTAGAGCCGGAGCTGCTACAGGAGCTGTCTCCTAGGTGCTGCCCGATGACAGGTTTAAGCCATGTTCATCGAGGCAATGGGGAGCAGCTGTCGTGGTCTCGAATCCGTCGAAGATCAAGTCTCCACGGATGTCCGCGACGTAATTCAAGCTCCCGAATCTGACCTGATGGCCAGGGGCATAGCTGTTGATCTGCTCCAGATGGCCAAGCGAGTTGGTCCGCAGTACGAAGCTGCCGAATACAAAGATCTGTCCAGGGAGGAAGGTTCCTCCTTGGATAGCGTCATTATTGACGATCGAAGGGTCCATCGAGCCTTCTGCCGATGGCACAGTGGAACTCTCAATGAAAGCACCAATGTCGGTGTCAAAACTGGCGGATCTCGGGTAGGGGGTCCCAAACTATGCGTCTAGGATCGATGGTAACAGGAGACGGGGGACACAATGTTTACCCAGGTTCGGGCCCTCTCTATGGAGGTAAAACCCTACGTCCTGCTTGATTGATATTGATGAATATGAGTGTTACAAGAGTGGATCTACCACGAGATCGTAATGGCTAAACCCTAGAAGTCTAGCCTATGAATATGGTAATGAGTATATGTGATCTCCTTTCCAGACTACCCCCTACGGTTTATATAGACACCGAGGGAATCTAGGGTTTACATGGAGTCGGTTACATAAGAAGGAATCTTTGGTCACCAAGCTTGCCTTCCACGCCAAGTAGAGTCCAATCCAGACACGGTGCAGTCTTCGATCTTCATAGCCCATCAGTCCGGCCCATGGATATCAGGCCGGACGTCCGAGGACCCCTTAGTCCAGGACTCCCTCATACACCATTACATCTTTTGGTATGACCAATACTATCACATTGTTCACATAATGGTGGAATTCTAGTGATATGGAAAATTTCGATGAGTTGCTTTTGAGCCCATCAGCAGCATTTTGTCTCCTCCATGATTCATGTTGAACATCAACCTAGTGTTGGAAACTTTGTAAGCATTATCTTCATGTCCCGTTCATGAAGTATATGCTGGTGTAAGAAGTGACCTTCTCCAAGTTCACGTGCATTACGTGCAAGTTGCCACCATGAATTTGAGAAAGGTTTGTTTTGTTTCCTTTGGAATCATCCCAAGTCAGTTATGCATGTGTGAATGTATTCTATGGTTTGGTAGATTAATTACCTCCACTCCATATGTATTCCCTAGCACACCAAGCCACTGATTGAGTTGTTCAAGGAGAAGAAGTTCCTTCTTAAGAGCATGCCTTATGCAAGGACTTCAATATCCTCGATGATGGTTCCCAACCAGAACTCGGTAGTGTTTTGTGGTAAGGATTCTTTGTGCTTACGCTTGTCTTGTACAGTGTGTTCACATGTATCTTGCAACCCAGCTCATGTTTTGGATCTTGCTATCGTAGTTCATTTCCCGAGAATCTCGCAACGTCATCTCTTCGGTTTGTGTTGCAAACTTTCTTTCCAGACACGTTGTCTGAATTATCCTGTTACCAACCAGATCTGAATCTTAGGCAGATATGATGGTTGGAACTTCTTCCAAGAACTATGATATAGGTTCCAGTGAAGTGGGCACACCTAGCCGGAAGCACTATTATTGTAGTATCTTGATTAAGCCGTTTGGTCAATCCCCATGAGGATCTCACATGACTTATTCTAGAAGTTGATCCTTATGGATTCTTGAGCTCCCGAAGTCCGACCTTTACTTGATGGCCATGTTGACACTTTAAGCATGATCGTGGTATCTAGTACATCAAGGAGGACATGAGAAGCGGAGTGCTAGATGTATCTCGGTCGATCATCCAGGTTTTGACTCCTTGGCATTGCTAAGGTAAATCTGAGAAGGTGTTGTCTTCCTTTGCATCTGCATTCTCCATCACTGTTCATCATGGTAGTATGATGTGTTGCGAGGATTCTTGGCATAGTTGTTGGTAAAACCTTGATGAATATGGAAATGCTCAAGTTCTTGAAAGAATTCTCAGTCACTAGGTTATATCCTTGGTATCAACTGGAATGTGCCTTCCATTTGCCGAGTTGTTCTATAACCATAGTTTCCTTTCCAAACCGAGTATGCCATCCTCTTGAATTCTTTCAAATGATCAATTGTGAATTGCCTCAGGCTGGTATGAAGAGTTTCAATGCTCTATGGATCAAAAGTAATTCTTTTTGCCATTTAAGGAAATAGCTCTACGAGCCACCTCCCCTAAGATGTCTCGTTATGGAATCATGGCAATTATCTCCTTGCTACTTTGAAACCATGGACCATCCAACTCCAGCGTGGGATTGTTGCCACCAAATTGAACCTCCGTCATCTGTTTCTTCCATCCCTCCCGATGTGCGTTTTGTGTCTCAACTCGAGAGATGTTTAAATGTCTCACTCCATGAGTTGATCCCGAGTTGCTCGATCTTTGAGAAGATCGACTCTTCTAGAGTTTTCCCTTTCTTCTCGTTGTTCTATTGGATGGAGATCTCAAAAGCAAGGACATCAAGATCAATTTGAAGTAATGAATCAACATCTTTGAGAAGGGCAGTTGGATCATGAAGATCGTGTTAGCTTTGTGTCCCTCTGTCTTCTTACCTCATGTCTTGAATCTCAGGATGAGATTCTTGTTTAGTGGGGGTGAGTTGTCACAGCCCTAGCTCCGCCCCTATTGTCTTTGCTTGATCTTCATGTCATCATGTTTAAATTCAAATGAAATTTGAATTGAGGAATTTTCAAAGCCTCAGAAACCTTTTAAAAATGATCAACATTAAAATCTTCTCAAAGAAGCCCAAGAAAATGTTCATGTTAAACCTTGAAAAATATTGGCAAGAATAAAATTCAAACCAATATTTTTGGAGGCTTTAAAATATTTATTTTGGGCCTTTGAATTAAATCAATAACATATTTGAGTTGGACTTATCTCTGTTATATAAGAGATAAAATTCAAATAATTTTTGTAAGTTTTCATGTGGCCTTGGACTAGTTTCCTGAGCTCACATAAAATTTACAGAAAGTTCTAAATGATTTGATGCTTAAAATCAAATCTAACAAATTACAGAAAATAGAAAACATAAAAGAAATGATAGAGAGGGAGGAACCTCACCTGGGCTTACCTGGCGGCCCAGCAGAGGCCCAGCCCACTAGCCCCTCTGCTAGTCATCCTCCACCTCCTGCCAGTGGGCAAGAGGGCGCGTGCTCGCCGCACGCTGGCACCCGCGCGACCACCTCCTGCTTCTGCCGACGCACGAGAGGCTCCTGGAGCCGCCATGCGCCAGCCCTGTACCCCCTCACTCTCCTTCCGTGCCTTCCCTCCCCTTTGCTCTCTCTCCCGCCCGGACCCGAACGCGTCAGAGAGCGCCACCGTGCACCGCCGCGGCCATAGTCACTCCCTCGCTCCCTCTCCGTCCCAGGTGTCTCCACCTCACCGTCTTCGTCCTCTCCATCGTGTCTTGCGGCGCCAGAAGCTCAGCGGCACCTCCAACGCCGCCGTTTTCCTCCTCGGTTGTCCGAGATCGCCGCCAGCCGTACGTCGCCATCTGGCCTTCCCCGAGCCCGCATCGACGCCCTCTGCAACCACTGTGAGCTTCCGCGTCGAAACCCCCTCTTCCCCGAGCTTGTTATGCCCTGTAGCCGACGCCCCTTGCCGACCAAATCACGTTGCCGCCTGAGCCCCTCACCGCCGTGGCCACGTCCAATTGAGCTCGAAACCAAGCGCATCACCACGCTCAGAGCGTCACCACGGGTCCGTAGCAACTACCAGTTGCTCCTGCCGTGCCCTGCAACATCGGAAACGGTCGACGTCCAAACTCTGGCCACCGTCGTTCCCGGCCACCCCAGCACCACCCGCCACCACCACTAGAAGCGCCGCAATGCCAGGAACCCGTAGAGCCCCCCCGCGCATCAAACCATCGCCGGAGTAGCGATTCCGGCGTGCCTCCATCGTCTGTCAAGGTCGCCGGCGGCTAATCCCCGGCCGCGTCGATGTGGCCGCGTGATTAGTGCTAATCACTGCCAGCTAACCACCCCACAACCACTGATAGTGGGCCCGCATCGAGTCAAAGCACGAGTCAACGCGGGATTAGCGCCTCTGCCACTGATCAGTGGGCCCAATAGGTCAGGTTTGACCTGGACCGGGTCAGTTGACCTGCTGACGTCACTGTTGACCTTGCTGACGCCATAAAGATTTTCTGGCATTTTCAATAACCAGGAAATTCTAGAAAATAGTTAAAACTTCGAAAAAAATCATAGAAAATAATCTATAACTTAGATTGAAAAGCGTTATATATGAAAAATGCAAAAAAATCCAAAGAATCTATTTATGGCATTTTCATGCATGTTAGAACAACTTATAGCTGCTGAATTGGACAAAACAAATAAATGGAATTTGAATTTCACATATGGAGTTTGAATTTGAACCTTTGGTTCAAACCAACTTCATTTAAATCATTACTAGTTGCATTAGCTCAAATCACAGCATATTGCCATGTCATGATCATGTATCATATTGTTGCATTGCATTGGTTGTGTTTCCTCTCTGTTGCCGGTAATTGTCCCCCCCTTAGTAGACGTGGTTTCGACATTGTGATCGATGACACCGATGAAGAGCTATACTATCTTCGGAAGTGCCAGGCAAGCAAAACCCCCTTGTTCATTCCGATACAATCCCACTCTCTCGCTCCTGCTCTCTTTTACTGCATTAGGACAACAACGATTCAACTGTTACATGCTGCGGTAGTTGAACCCCTTTCCTCTGCATGACATGTCATTGCCACAGTAAATAGATGAAACCCACTAGCATGAGTAGGAGTTGTTTGAGCTATGATGTGCCTACTCATTCATGCTTGTTGTCATGCTTGCTACTGCTTAGAGTTGAGTTAGGTCTGATTCATCGGGAATGTATTGGAATGTGGTGAACATGTCCTACTATTGAGAGCTAAGTGTGTGGACACAATTTGGTAAAGGTAGCGGTGAGAGGTCATGTAGGACTACATGGTGAGTTGTCTCATTGAAACCGTCCTTAGGAACTGAGTTCTGTGTTTGTGATCCATGAATAGCTACTACCAGACATTGGGCTCCGAGCACTCCAAGCTCTCTCAACTTATTAATCAACCTGATCTCTGTCCAGGAGTTGCAACTAGTTTCTGGTGTTTGTAGGTTGTGTCTGTTGGGGAACGTAGCAGAATTTTAAAAATTTCTACGCATCACCAAGATCAATCTATGGAGTCTTCTAGCAACGAGAGGAAAGGAGTGCATCTACATACCCTTGTAGATCGCGAGCGGAAGCGTTCAAGAGAACGGGGTTGATGGAGTCGTACTCGTCGTGATCCAAATCATCGATGACCTAGCGCCGAACGGACGGCACCTCCGCGTTCAACACATGTACGGTTGGGAAGACGTCTGCTCCTTCTTGATCCAGCAAGGGGGAAGGAGAGGTTGATGGAGATCCAGCAGCACGACGGCGTGGTGGTGGAATCAACGGTGATCTCGGCAGGGCTTCGCCAAGCTCAGCGAGAGGGAGAGGTGTCACGGGAGGGAGAGGGAGGCGCCAGGGGCTAGGGTGCGCAGCCCTCCGTACCCCCCTCTTTATATAGGGGTCCAGGGGGGCGCCGACCCCTCTAGATCCCATCTAGGTAGGGGGCGGCGGCCAAGGGGGGTGGCTTGCCCCCAAGCCAAGTGGGGCGCCCCCACCCCTATGGTTTCCAACCCTAGGTGCAGGGGGAGGCCCAAGGGGGGTGCACCAGCCCACCAGGGGCTGGTTCCCATCCCCACTTCAGCCCATGGGGCCCTCCGGGATAGGTGGCCCCACCCGGTGGACCCCCGGGACCCTTCCGGTGGTCCCGGTACAATACCGGTGACCCCCGAAACTTTCCCGATGGCCGAAACTGGACTTCCTATATATAATTCTTCACCCCCGGACCATTCCGGAACTCCTCGTGACGTCCGGGATCTCATCCGGGACTCTGAACAACTTTCGGGTTACCACATACTAATATCTCTACAACCCTAGCGTCACCGAATCTTAAGTGTGTAGACCCTACGGGTTCGGGAGACACGTAGACATGACCGAGACGACTCTCCGGTCAATAACCAACAGCGGGATCTGAATACCCATGTTGGCTCCCACATGTTCGACATCAATCCCGTATACAATTCCCTTTGTCAATCGGTACGTTACTCACCCGAGACTCGATCGTCGGTATCCCAATATCTCGTTCAATCTCGTTACCGGCAAGTCACTTTACTCGTACCACAATGCATGATCCCGTGATCAACCTCATGGTCACATTGAGCTCATTATGATGATGCATTACCGAGTGGGCCCAGAGATACCTCTCCGTCATACGGAGTGACAAATCCCAGTCTCGATTTGTGCCAACCCAACAGACACTTTCGGAGATACCCGTAGTGCACCTTTATAGTCACCCAATTACGTTGTGACGTTTGGCACACCCAAAGCACTCCTACAGTATCCGGGAGTTGCACAATCTCATGGTCTAAGGAAATGATACTTGACATTCAGAAAAGCTCTAGCAAACGAACTACACGATCTTTGAGCTATGCTTAGGATTGGGTCTTGTCCATCACATCATTCTCCTAATGATGTGATCCCGTTATCAATGACATCTAATGTCCATAGTCAGGAAACCATGGCTATCTTTCGATCAACGAGCTAGTCAACTAGAGGCTCACTAGGGATGTGTTGTGGTCTATGTATTCACACATGTATTACGATTTCCGGATAAAACAATTATAGCATGAACAATAGACAATTATCATGAACAAGGAAATATAATAATAACCATTTTATTATTGCCTCTAGGGCATATTTCCAACAGTCTCCCACTTGCACTAGAGTCAATAATCTAGTTACATTTTGATGAATCGAACACCCATAGAGTTCTGGTGTTGATCATGTTTTGCTCTAGGGAGAGGTTTAGTCTACGGATCTGCCACATTCAGGTCCATATGTACTTTACAAATATCTATGTCTCCATTTTGAACACTTTCACGAATGGAGTTGAAGCGACGCTTGATATGCTTGGTCTTCCTGTGAAACCTGGGCTCCTTGGCAAGGGCAATAGCTCCAGTGTTGTCACAGAAGAGAGTCATCGGGCCCGACGCATTGGGAATGACTCCTAGGTCGGTAATGAACTCCTTCACCCAGATTGCTTCTTGTGCTGCCTCCGAGGCTGCCATGTACTCCGCTTCACATGTAGATCCTGCTACAACGCTTTGCTTGCAACTGCACCAGCTTACTGCCCCACCATTCAAAATATACACGTATCCGGTTTGTGACTTAGAGTCATCCAGATCTGTGTCAAAGCTAGCATCGACGTAACCCTTTACGACGAGCTCTTCGTCACCTCCATAAACGAGAAACATATCCTTAGTCCTCTTTAGTTACTTCAGGATATTCTTGACCGCTGTCCAGTGTTCCATGCCGGGATTACTTTGGTACCTTCCTACCAAACTTACGGCAAGGTTTACATCAGGTCTGGTACACAGCATGGCATACATAATAGACCCTATGGCTGAGGCATAGGGGATGACACTCATCTTTTCTCTATCTTCTGCCGTGGTCGGGCACTGAGCCGTGCTCAATTGCATACCTTGCAATACAGGCAAGAACCCCTTCTTGGACTGATCCATATTGAACTTCTTCAATATCTTGTCAAGGTACGTACTTTGTGAAAGACCAATGAGGCATCTCGATCTATCTCTACAGATTTTGATGCCTAATATATAAGCAGCTTCTCCAAGGTCCTTCATTGAAAAACACTTGTTCAAGTAGGCCTTTATGCTTTCCAAGAATTCTATATCATTTCCCATCAACAGTATGTCATCCACATATAATATGAGAAATGCTACGGAGCTCTCACTCACTTTCTTGTAAACACAGGCTTCTCCATAAGTATGTGTAAACCCAAACGCTTTGATCATCTCATCAAATCGAATGTTCCAACTCCGAGATGCTTGCACCAGCCCATAGATTGAGCTTTGGAGCTTGTACACCTTGTTAGCATTCTTAGGATCGACAAAACCTTCTAGCTGCATCATATACAATTCTTCCTTAAGAAAGTCGTTAAGGAATGCCGTTTTGACGTCCATTTGCCATATCTCATAATCATAGAATGCAGCAATTGCTAACATGATTCATACGGACTTCAGCTTCGCTACGGGTGAGAAAGTCTCATCGTAATCAACCCCTTGAACTTGTCGGTAACCCTTAGCGACGAGTCGAGCCTTGTAGATGGTCACATTACCATCTGCGTCTGTCTTCCTTTTAAAGATCCATTTATTTTCTATGGCTCGCCGATCATCGGGCAAGTCAGTCAAAGTCCATACTTTGTTTTCATACATGGATCCTATCTCGGATTTCATGGCTTCTAGCCATTTGTCGGAATCTGGGCCCGCCATCGCTTCCTCATAGTTTGAAGGTTCACCGTTGTCTAACAACATGATTTCCAAGACAGGGTTGCCATACCACTCTGGTGCGGAACATGTCCTTGTGGACCTACGAAGTTCAGTAGCAACTTGATCTGAAGTTTCATGATCATCATCATTAACTTCCTCTCTAGTCGGTGCAGGCACCTCAGGAACATTTTCTTGAGCTGCGCCACTCTCCGGTTCAAGAGGCAATACTTCATCAAGTTCTACTTTCCTCCCACTTACTTCTTTCGAGAGAAACTCTTTCTTTAGAAAGGATCCATTCTTGACAAAAAGATCTTGCCTTCGGATCTGAGGTAGAAGGTATACCCAATAGTTTCTTTAGGGTATCCTATGAAGACGCATTTTTCCGATTTGGGTTCGAGCTTTTCAGGTTGAAGTTTCTTGACATAAGCATTGCATCCCCAAACTTTTAGAAACGACAGCTTAGGTTTCTTCCCAAACCATAATTCATACGGTGTCGTCTCAACGGATTTCGACGGAGCCCTATTTAAAGTGAATGTGGCAGTCTCTAAAGCATAGCCCTAAAATGACAACGCTAGATCGGTAAGAGACATCATAGATCGCACCATATCCAATAGAGTGCGATTACGACGTTCCGACACACCATTATGCTGAGGTGTTCCAGGCGGCGTGAGTTGTGAAACTATTCCACATTTCCTTAAGTGCGTGCCAAATTCGTGACTCAAGTATTCTCCCCCACGATCTGATCGCAAGAACTTGATTTTCCTGTCACGTTGATTCTCAACCTCACTCTAAAATTCCTTGAACTTTTCAAAGGTCTTAGACTTGTGTTTCATTAAGTATACATACCCATATCTACTCAAGTCATCGGTGAGGGTGAGAACATAACGATAGCCACCGCGAGCCTCAACACTCATTGGACCGCACACATCAATATGTATGATTTCCAATAAGTTGGTTGCTCGCTCCATTGTTCCTGAGAATGGAGTCTTGGTCATTTTACCCATGAGGCATGGTTCGCACGTGTCAAATGATTCGTAATCAAGAGACTCCAAAAGTCCATCTGCATGGAGCTTCTTCATGCGTTTGACACCTATGTGACCAAGGCGGCAGTGCCACAAGTATGTGGGACTATCATTATGACCTTACATCTTTTGGTATTCACACTATGAATATGTGTAACATTACGCTCGAGATTCATTAAGAATAAACCATTCACCAACGGGGCATGACCATAAAACATATCTCTCATATAAATAGAACAACCATTATTCTCGGATTTAAATGAGTAGCCATCTCGAATTAAATGAGATCCTGATACAATGTTCATGCTCAAAGCTGGCACTAAATAACAATTATTGAAGTTTAAAACTAATCCCGTAGGTAAATGTAGAGGTAGCGTGCCGACGGCGATCACATCGACCTTGGAACCATTCCTGACGTGCATCGTCACCTCGTCCTTCGCTAGTCTCCGCTTATTCCGCAGCTCCTGCTTTGAGTTACAAATGTGAGCAACCGCACCGGTATCAAATACCCAGGAGCTACTACGAGTACTGGTAAGGTACACATCAATTACATGTATATCACATATACCTTTAGTGTTGCCGGCCTTCTTGTCCGCTAAGTATTTAGGGCAGTTCTGCTTCCAGTGACCACTTCCCTTGCAATAAAACCACTCAGTCTCGGGCTTGGGTCCATTCTTTGGCTTCTTCCCGGCAGCTTGCTTACCGGGCGCGGCAACCCCCTTCCCGTCCTTCTTGAAGTTCTTCTTACCCTTGCCTTTCTTAAACTTAGTGGTTTTATTCACCATCAACACTTGATGTTCCTTTTTGATCTCCACCTCCGCTGATTTCAGCATTGAATATACCTCAGGAATGGTCTTTTCCATCCCCTGCATATTGAAGTTCATCACAAAGCTCTTGTAGCTCGGTGGAAGCGACTGAAGGATTCTGTCAATGACCGCGTCATCCGGGAGATTAAATCCCAGCTGAGTCAAGCGATTGTGCAACCCAGACATTTTGAGTATGTGCTCACTGACATAACTATTTTCCTCCATCTTACAACTGAAGAACTTGTCGGAGACTTCATATCTCTCGACCCGGGCATGAGCTTGGAAAACCATTTTCAGCTATTCGAACATCTCATATGCTCCGTGTTGCTCAAAACGCTTTTGGAGCCCCGGTTCTAAGCTGTAAAGCATGCCGCACTGAACGAGGGAGTAATCATAAGCACGTGACTGCCAAGCGTTCATAACGTCTTGGTTCTCTGGGATGGGTGCGTCACCTAGCGGTGCTTCTAGGACATAATCTTTCTTGGCAGCTATGAGGATGATCCTCAGGTTCCGGACCCAGTCCGTATAGTTGCTGCCATCATCTTTCAGCTTGGTTTTCTCTAGGAACGCGTTGAAGTTGAGGGCAACATTAGCATGGGCCATTTGATCTACAATACATATTGCAAAGATTTTAGACTAAGTTCATGATAATTAAGTTCATCTAATCAAATTATTCAATGAACTCCCACTCAGATAGACATCCCTCTAGTCATCTAAGTGAAACATGATCCGAGTCGACTAGGCCGTGTCCGATCATCACGTGAGACGAACTAGTTAACATCGGTGAACATCTTCATGTTGATCGTATCTTCTATACGACTCATGCTCGACCTTTCGGTCTTCCATGTTCCGAGGCCATGTCTGTACATGCTAGGCCCGTCAAGTCAACCTAAGTGTATTGCGTGTGTAAATCTGGCTTACACCCGTTGTATTCGAACGTTAGAATCTATCACACCCGATCATCACGTGGTGCTTTGAAACAACGAACCTTCGCAACAGTGCACAGTTAGGGGGAACACTTTCTTGAAATTATTGCGAGGGATCATCTTATTTAAGCTACCGTCGTTCTAAGCAAATAAGATGTAAAACATGATAAACATCACATGCAATCAAATAGTGACATGATATGGCCAATATCATTTAGCTCCTTATGATCTCCATCTTCGGGGAGCCATGATCATCGTCGTCACTGGCATGACACCATGATCTCCATCATCGTGTCTTCATGTTGTCTCGTCATCTATTACTTCTACTACTAGGGCTAATGGTTTAGCAATAAAGTAAAGTAATTACATGACATTATATGTTGACACGCAGGTCATAAATAAATTAAGACAACTCCTATGGCTCCTGCCGGTTGTCATACTCATCGACATGCAAGTCGTGATTCCTATTACAAGAACATGATCAATCTCATACATCACATATATCATTCATCACATCCTTTTTGGTCATATCACAGCACACGGCACATGCTGCAAAAACAAGTTAGACGTCCTCTAATTGTTGTTGCAAATTTTTACGTGGCTGCTATATGTTTCTTAGCAAGAACGTTTCTTACCTACGCCAAAACCACAACTTGATATGCCAATTTCTGTTTACCCTTCATAAGGACCCTTTTCATCGAATCCGATCCGACTAAAGTGGGAGAGACAGACACCCGCTAGCCACCTTATGCAACTAGTGCATGTCAGTCGGTGGAACCAGTCTCACGTAAGCGTACGTGTAAGGTCGGTCCGGGCCGCTTCATCCCACGATGCCGCCGAATCAAGATAAGACTACTAACGACAAGTAAATTGACAATATCGACGCCCACAACTGCTTTGTGTTCTACTCGTGCATAGAAACTACGCATAGACCTGGCTCATGATGCCACTGTTGGGGAACGTAGCAGAATTTTAAAATTTTATACACATCACCAAGATCAATCTATGGAGTCTTCTAGCAACAAGAGGAAAGGAGTGCATCTACATACCCTTGTAGATCGCGAGCGGAAGCGTTCAAGAGAACGGGGTTGATGGAGTGGTACTCGTCGTGATCCAAATCACCGATGACCTAGCGCTGAACGGACGACACCTCCGCGTTCAACACAAGTATGGTTGGGAAGACGTCTCCTCCTTGATCCAGCAAGGGGGAAGGAGAGGTTGATGGAGATCCAGCAGCACGACAGCGTGGTGGTGGAAGCAACGGTGATCTCGGCAGGGCTTCGCCAAGCTCAGCGAGAGGGAGAGGTGTCACGGGAGGGAGAGGGAGGCGCCAGGGGCTAGGGTGCGCAGCCCTCCCTCCCCCCTATTTATATAGGGGTCCAGGGGGGTGCCGGCCCCTCTAGATCCCATCTATATGGGGGGCAACCAAGGGGGTGGATTGCCCCCCAAGCCAAGTGGGGCGCCCCCCACCCCTAGGGTTTCCAACCCTAGGCGCAGGGGGAGGCCCAAGGGGGGTGCACCAGCCCACCAGGGGCTGGTTCCCTTCCCCACTTCAGCCCATGGGGCCCTCCGGGATAGGTGGCCCCACCCGGTGGACCCCCGGGACCCTTCCGGTGGTCCCGGTACAATACCGGTGACCCCCGAAACTTTCCCGATGGCCGAAACTGGACTTCCTATATATAATTCTTCACCCCCGGACCATTTCGGAACTCCTTGTGATGTCCGGGATCTCATCCGGGACTCCGAACAACTTTCGGGTTACCGCATAGGCGCATACTAATATCTCTACAACCCTAGCGTCACCGAACCTTAAGTGTGTATTCCCTACGGGTTCGGGAGACACGTATACATGACCGAGACGACTCTCCGGTCAATAACCAACGACGGGATCTGGATACCCATGTTGGCTCCCACATGTTCCACGATGATCTCATCGGATGAACCATGATGTCGAGAATTCAATCAATCCCGTATACAATTCCCTTTGTCAATCGGTACGTTACTCACCCGAGACTCGATCCTCGGTATCCCAATATCTCGTTCAATCTCATTACTGGCAAGTCACTTTACTCGTACCGCAATGCATGATCCCGTGATCAACCACTTGGTCACATTGATCTCATTATGATGATGCATTACCGAGTGGGCCCAGAGATACCTCTCCGTCATACGGAGTGACAAATCCCAGTCTCGATTCGTGCCAACCCAATAGACACTTTCGGAGATACCCGTAGTGCACCTCTATAGTCACCCAGTTATGTTGTGACGTTTGGCACACCCAAAGCACTCCTACGGTATCCGGGAGTTGCACAATCTCATGGTCTAAGGAAATGATACTTGACATTTGGAACAGCTCTAGCAAACGAACTACACGATCTTTGAGCTATGCTTAGGATTGGGTCTTGTCCATCACATCATTCTCCTAATGATGTGATCCCATTATCAATGACATCTAATGTCCATAGTCAGGAAACCATGACTATCTTTCGATCAACGAGCTAGTCAACTAGAGGCTCACTAGGGACGTGTTGTGGTCTATGTATTCACACATGTATTACGAATTCCAGATAACACAATTATAGCATGAACAATAGACACTTATCATGAACAAGGAAATATAATAATAACCATTTTATTATTGCCTCTAGGGCATATTTCCAACAGTGTTAGTAGTCTACCAAGTGGCACCCGGTACATGTGGGCTTGGGACAGACTAGGCACCGTGGCACAGTGTACCAAGCATAGATCCATCCGTCGAGGTGGGCTTGGGAACCCTGCACACATCGTTTGGGGCCGTGAGCGACACCCAGGCCGGATATCCTTGCGGACGGAACCCGAATAGACGATAAACCTGGACTAGAGACTTGTGTGGTTAGTCAGGTCGTGGCCGACTCTCTCGCCAGGCTTCCGCTTGAAGGTTGCCGAGATACACGACGTGTACATGGTGGTAAGTGGCGAGAGCGTGTGTGAAGAACTACACCCTGCAGGGTTAACATCATCTATTCGAATAGCCATGTCCGCGGTAAAGGACTTCTAGGTTGTCTATACAGTTCATAGACAAGTGAAAGTGGATACTCTAAAATGCGCAAGATAAGCGTGAGTGCTATGGATGGCCTTCTCGTAGGGAGGTGGGAGCGGATCCATAGTGGTGTATTGATATGGTGCATATGTGGACTCGTGTGCGCCACATCAAAAGAGTTACTTGCAGTCGTAGTTCAGGATAGCCACTGAGTCAAAGCTGGCTTGCTGCTGTTAAACTCCACCCCCCCCCTTTGTTGATACTGATGCATATGTAGATAGTTCTGATGTAAGTCTTGCTGGGTACATTTGTACTCGCGTTTGCTTAATTCATGTTTTTGCAGAGAGTACAGTCTCACTAGTAGTATCGCGTGGACTTCGACGTTTAGCCCGATCTTGTACCCTTGGGAGGGTCTTGTAGATAGTCAGGCTTCTCAACCTTTTTCATTTGTAGTTGTCTGTACTCAGACATGTTTATGCTTCCGCTTGTTGCTTGTATGCTCTGTATGTTGGGTCATGAGACCCATGTTTGTAATACTTGGCTCCTCAGAGTCTAATGAATAAATACTTGAGTCATAGAGTTTTGTTGTGATGCCATGTTGTATTTACACATATCGAGCATATTGTGTGTATGATTGAAATGCTTGGTATGTGTGGGATCCGACAACCTAGTTGTCTATCCTTGGTAGCCTCTCTTATGGGGAAATGTAGTTTAGTGCTTCCACTGAGCCATGGTAGTCTGCTATAGCCCAGTTTACCGGAGTCCTGTTAGCCTAGTTGCTACTACTCTGGAACACTTAGACTGGCCGGCATGTGTCCTTCTTCGATCATGTGTCTGTCCCTTTGGGGAAATGTCACGCGGTGTCTTTCGGAGTCCTGTTAGCCTGCTACAGCCCAGGTTCCCGAAGTCCTGTTAGCCCAGTTGCTACAGCCCGGATTCACACGCTGATGACCGACATGTTCGATGCTGGTTCATGTATGCCTGTCCCCGTAAGTTAGCGCCACTTTGGGTTCATGACTAGTCATGTCGGCCCGGGTTCTCTGTCATATGGATGCTAGCGACACTATCATATACGTGAGCCAAAAGGCGCAAACAGTCTGGGCCAGGTAAGGTGGCACCCGTGGGAATACCGTGTGTGAGGCCGCAAAGTGATATGATTAGGGCTGGGCATTCGGTTTATATGGTTAATACGGTTCGGTTTATTCGGTGTTCTATAATTTCGGTTTTGAAGAAATGGAAACCGAATTAATCACACAATATTTAGAAACCGAACCATATTAACCATAATATATCGGTTCGGTTTATTCGGTTAACCGAAAAACCAAAATACATGCACTCATCAGTATATATCACAAGAGCTAGCAACCTTAACATCAGTCAGTGCTTTATTCGGTCAAGCAAACTAGTGAACATAACTAAGTGTAAAATCACATGGGGCGTTACATGTATTATGTACGGAAGAATATGTGTGATGCGTGTAAACTAAGCAACTCATGCATTAATTGATACACTAATTGCTAGTATTCCATAAGCAAGCGCCGGGCATGCATACATACTCCTACGCGATATTGCATGGATAGAAATCTTAATAAGTTTTCAAACAAAAAAAAGAAATCTTAATAAGTACTTGCTAGAAGGATACGACCATTGACTATGTTGCATGCAAACAATAGTAAAATAATCTAAACAAATTCAGTTAGCCATGCTAGTATGGCGTTACATAGGAGTACTAGTTAGATTGTGAGATTAGAAACTCATCTAGGGGCTGGCCTGACGTCTGCCACAACCAACAAGTATTTGTCAGAGGACGCGCCCCCGCTGAACTTTCGAGAACTAGGTATTGCATGGGGTATCGTACATATCGGTTTTTTCGGTGTATTCGGTTTTTGGGCACTGGAAACCGAACAAAAACCAAACACCGAACAACCTTAAAATTTCCCACCGAACAGAAAATCGAATCACCAAACTAATAGATAAATCGGTTAATATGGTTCGGTTCGGTTTGGTTTTTCGGTTTTCGGTTCAAAAGTGCCCACCCCTAGATATGATGTGTTACATGCTAGATCAATGTGGCTTAGTATTGGGGTCCTAACAGATCCCCTTTGGGCGATGATCACGGACATGCTTTACACTACTACATTACAATGTTACATTTATGTTTGATATGGGATTTAAGGGCAGGTGGTACGATACCATAAGAGATGGACTTGAGTCCCGTGAAAATAAGAGATGGACTTGAGTCCCGATAGCTCCTGAGTGATACGTACGGGAACCCAGCAGATATCCACGGGATGATGGTGAGGCTGGTACCATCCGCGCATGTTTAAAGTTGGCAAAATGACAGGGTAGGCAGAGACCGTCCAGGATGACGTGGGCATGAGCACTGGTCGTTGACGACGGATAAATAAAATAATACGACTAATGAGATTTGGGTATTTGAACTGAAACTGACACTGACTTATATGCAGTAACCGTTGCACGGGATAATCATTTATGGGGCCATAAGCGTCGTTAGTTTGTACCGAAAGTTCTGTCAGATGTCTAATTCAGAGAGGTGGCATAGTAGAAAACATATATCCTCTAGATGAGGTGAGGCTGGAACCCTGCTCGTAATGTGTAGGATCATTAATGGTGAGCGACCGAATAATCATTTGTGCTTAGGATGTAGACCGGCATGTGACCTCTCTAGAGAGCTGAGGTAGGACTTCGGCTTATCGATTGTGTGAGGCCGGGCATGACCGGCAACAAGGTGTGTCCGACTAGGGAAATTGAGCGAATCAGGTTATGTGGTGCACCCTTACAGGAAAGACAAAACTATTCAGATAGGCGCGTCCACAGTAAAGGACGGTTGGAGATGTACCCTGATCTTATACTAAGTGAACCAGATACTTGATAAAACACACCCACCTTATATGTCTATACAACTTGAACCAGATACTAAGTATGATACAACAACTCAATAAATATGGAATGCCCGCGGATCTTTTCTCGTAAGGAGCTGAGGAAGCATTTCAGGGTATGGTATTATTGTATTATCTACTTATACTTGTGTATGCTCGTACTCTTCCTTTGTTGTAAGAAGCAATTTGTTCCTCTTCTAATGTTGCATGGTGATGGCACTTGTGATACATGGAGCTTTCCCTTCTTTATTCTGGCATTTCTGCAGTTTAGTCCAAAGATAATACCCCACTCTTTGATACCAATACATATGTAGTATAGATCTAATGTATGTCTTGCGATTACTTTGGATGAGTACTCATCATTGCTTTTCTATTATTTTCCTTCAACTCGGTTGCTACATTTAGATGGTAGCACTACAGATGGAGGTGGTTCACAAGGTTCTTACTACGTGGAGACCGACGTCGATGAGTAGTTTGGAGGTCCCAGGCAGGAGCCATGCACCTTTTCGATCTAGTGTCGTTGTTATGCTCAGCGTTTCATAAGGTAAAACTTGTTTAATTTGTGTGTACCAGACTTAACTTGCTATATGTACTGATGTATTATGGGTCCTCATAACCTTCGTTTGTAATACAAAGATTTATATTTAAATTTGTGTCGTGGAGTTGTGTTGTGATATTAACATGGAGTAACTGTTCATGATCGTGCATGATGTGTGTATGATTAGTGCACAATTATGAATGGGGGCGTCACAAGTTGGTATCAGAGCCGACTACCTACATGAACCCCCAAACCTCTTGGTTAATGTTGAGTCTAGTCTTTGAAAACTATTTGCGAACTCCTAGGTGTGTTGTGTGGCTTAAGGGCCTCCATCACTGTGGATGGATTGCGTCTTACTCTGGTTTCTGAACTTCTCATCTCTTTGGGTACAATTTTCTTAACTCTAGGTTCACGTGAAAACTTATTTCAAGAGAGCCACTCATTCCAGATGAACTCTTTATGTCTCAAGATATTCCGAAATACTCAGCGAATTGCCAAGAACTTTTTTGAACCTACCGCACTTTAACCCTTGTGGTCGTATACACTTATGAGTAATTCCATCACTAGTGGAAAAAAGCCTAGCTATGGCGTGGCAAAAAGTGCCTTGCTGACGTAGAGACCCAATGCCACCAATATGGCGCCAGTGAAAACAGTTTAGTGATGGCGTTGGCAGACACGTCAGTGATACGTCTCCATCGTATCTATAATTTTTTATTGTTCCATGCCAATATTATACAACTTTCATATACTTTTGGCAACTTTTTATACTATTTTTGGGGACTAACATATTGATACAATGCCCTGTGCCAGTTCCTGTTAGTTGCGTGTTTTTTGTTTCACGGAATATCCATATCAAACAGAGTCCAGACGGGATAAACACTGACAGAGATATTTTTTGGAATATATGTGATTTTTGGGAAGAAGAATCAATGTGAGACGATGCCCGAGGGGGCCACGAGGCAGGGGGCGCGCCCCAGGGGGTTAGGAGCGCCCTAGGACCTTGCCACTCTGTAAGGAGGTTGGTGCCCTTCTTTCACCGCAAGAAAGCCAATATCCGGATAGAATCGTGTTAAAATTTCAGCCCAATCAGAGTTACGGATCTCCGAGAATATAAGAAATAGTGAAAGCCCAAAATCTGGGATGTAGAGATAGAAAGAGACAGAGAGACAGATCCAATCTCGGAGGGGCTCTCTCCCCTCCGCCTCCATGGAGGCCATGGACCAGAGGGGAAACCCTTCTCCCATCTAGGAAGGTCAAGGAAGAAGAAGAAGAAGAAGAAGGGGAGCCCTCTCCCCCTCTCTCCCGGTGGCGCCGGAACACCGTCGGGGCCATCATCCTGTGACGGCGATCTACACCAACACCTCCGCCATCTTCACCAATATCTTCGTCACCTTCCCTCATCTATCTACAACGGTCCACTCTCCCGCAACCCATTGTACCCTCTACTTGAACATGGTGCTTTATGCTTCATATTATTATCCAATGATGTGTTGCCATCCTATGATGTCTGAGTAGATTTTCGTTGTCCTATCGGTAATTGGTGAACTGCTATGATTGGTTTAATTTGCTTGTGGTTATGTTGTTGTCCTTTGGTGCCCATCATATGAGCGCGCACGTGGATCACACCATAGGGTTAGTTGTATGTTGATAGGACTATGTATTGGAGGGCAAGAGTGACAGAAGCTTCAACCTAGCATAGAAATTGATGCATACGGGATTGAAGGGGGACCAATATATCTTAATGCTATGGTTGGGTATTACCTTAATGAACGTTAGTAGTTGCGGATGCTTGCTAATAGTTCCAATCATAAGTGCATAGAATTCCAAGTCAGGCATGACATGCTAGCAGTGGCTTCTCCCACATAAAACTTGCTATCGGTCTAGTAACGTAGTCAATTGCTTAGGGACAATTTCGCAACTCCTACCACCACTTTTCCACACTCGCTATACTAAGTTTATTCCTTCTTTACCTAAACAGCCCCTGGTTTTTATTTACATGCTCTTTATATTCTTGCAAACCTATCCAATAACACCTACAAAGTACTTCTAGTTTCATACTTGTTCTAGGTAAAGCGAACGTTAAGCATGCGTAGAGTTGTATCGGTGGTCGATAGAACTTGAGGGAATATTTGTTCTACCTTTAGCTCCTTGTTGGGATCGACACTCTTACTTATCGAAAGAGGCTACAATTGATCCCCTATACTTGTGGGTTATCAAGACCTTTTTCTGGCGCCGTTGCCGGGGAGTTATAGCGCGGGGTGAATATTCTCGTGTGTGCTTGTTTGCTTTATCACTAAGTAATTTTTATTTGTTGTTCTAAGTTGTTCTCTATCTTTAGTTATGGATATGGAACACGAAATACCAAAAAAATAGGTTTACTTGCTACTCATGGAGATGGGGAACCTCCTAAAACCCTTGATGCTCATTATGTGAAAGATATTATGTACTACTTTGATAATCCTAAGAAAACCCCATTAAAATTTGTAATGGGAGTAATGTTGGATCAACGTGAATACTTTGGGGATTATCGCTTGACTCAAAAAGGGAAACTATTATGGGATCAAATTCATATATTGAAGTGGTATGCTCAGGAACTATGCTTGAGATATGATTATACTTGTTGCTCCAGGATGAAGGCTCCACACCTTACCTTTTCTTGCAAATCTAATGGTGATAAAACCTTGGCTTCTTATGCTAATGGTATATATGATTACTATGATGTGGAACAAATAGAAGAATTCATTGCTTTTATGGGTGCTTATGAAATTGCTTCATTGATTGGAAAGTATGATGCTACTCTTTACAAATCTGAAAATTTTGCCATACTTAAATATTGTTATGATAATTATGATTCTAATGCCTATGTTAAACCATATATTGAGGACTCCTCGGCTGTCCAAGAAGAGACTAATATTTTGCAGGAGTCTATGGAAGAAGGAATTGATGAAACTGTGGGCTCATTGGATGAAAAAGATGATGAGGAGAGCTAAGAACAAAAGAAGGAAGAGAGGATTAGCTACCCGTGCCCACCTTCTAATGAGAGTAACTCTTCAACTCATACATTGTTTAATTTTCCTTCATGTTTACCGAAGGATGATTGCTATGATGATTGTTATGATCCCGTTGATTCTCTTGAAATATCCCTTTTTGATGATGCTTGCTATGCTTGTGGCCAAGATGCCAATATGAATTATGCTTATGGAGATGAAATTGCTATAGTTCCTGATGTTAAACATGAAAATGTTGCTATTGCACCCACGCATAATAGTCCTATTATCTTTTTGAATTCTCCCGACTACACTATATCGGAGAAGATTGCACTTGTTAAGGATTATATTGATGGGTTGCATTTTACTAATACACACGATGATTTTGATAGATATAATATGCATGCGCTTGCTGCTCCTACATGCAATTATTATGAGAGAGGAACTGCATCTCCACCTCTCTATGTTTCCCACACGATAAAATTGCAAGAAACTACTTATGCTATGTATTGGCCTTTACTTTGTGTGCATGAATTGTTCTTATATGACATGTCGATGCATAGGAAGAGAGTTAGACTTCGTTGTTGCATGATATATGTTACTTTTGTGATCACTACTAAATCACAAATCATTGTTAATTAAAATTGGCTTTGATATACCTTGGGATCCGGGTGGATCCATTACTTGAGCACTATATGCCTAGCTTAATGGCTTTAAAGAAAGCGCTGCCAGGGAGACAACCCGGAAGTTTTAGAGATTCATCTATTTCTGTTGTGTGATTTTATAAAGTTTAAAAACAAGAATAATGTGCCAAGATTTGCCTTTAGGATGTTTACATTTCTTGTTGGTTTGTGCGGTGCAAGATAGAAACTTTGGCTGTAGTGCGTGATTTTACATTTTTTATTGGAACGTCAAACGGTTCTGAATTTTTTTAATGTCTTTCTATACAAATTGTTTATTTTTCCAAAAAAAATCAGAATTTTTGTAGTACCAGAAGTATGGTGAATGTTCAGATTACTACAGACTGTCCTGTTTAAGACAGATTATGTTTTTGATGCATAGTTTGCTTGTTTTGATGGAACTATCGATTTCTATCAGTGAATTAAGCCATGGAGAAGCTATATTACAGTATCTACAATGCAAAAACAAAATATCAATTGGTTTGCAACAGTACTTAGAGTAGTGATTTGCTTTATTATACTAACGGATCTTACCGAGCTTTCTGTTGAGTTTTGTGTGGACGAAGTGATCAAAGATCGAGGAGGTCTCGATATGAGGAGAAGGAGGAGAGGCAAGAGCTCAAGCTTGGGGATGCCCAAGGCACCCCAAGTAAATATTTAAGGATACTCAAGCGTCTAAGCTTGGGGATGCCCTGGAAGGCATCCCATCTTGCTTCAACAAGTATCGGTATGTTTTCGTCTTTGTTTCGTTCATGTGATATGTGCAAATCTTGGAGCGTCTTTTGCATTTAGTTTTCACTTTTATTTTATGCATCATGCTGGTATGAGATAGTCCTTGGTTGATTTATAGAATTATCATTGCACTTCACTTATATTTTTTGAGTATGGCTTTATAGAATGCTTCATGTGCTTCACTTATATCATTTGAAGTTTGGATTGCATGTTTCTCTTCACATAGAAAACCGCCATTTGTAGAATGCTCTTTTGCTTCACTTATATTTGTTAGAGCGTGGGCATATCTTTTGTAGAAAGAATTAAACTCTCTTGCTTCACTTATATCTATTTAGAGAGATGATAGGAATTGGTCATTCACATGGTTAGTCATAAAATCCTACATAAAACTTGTAGATCACTGAATATGATATGTTTGATTCCTTGCAATAGTTTTGCGATATAAAGATGGTGATATTAGAGTCATGCTAGTGGGTAGTTGTGGATTGTAGAAATACTTGTGTTGAAGTTTGTGATTCCCGTAGCATGCACGTATGGTGAACCGTTATGTAACGAAGTTGGAGCATGAGGTATTTATTGATTGTCTTCCTTACGAGTGGCGGTCGGGGACGAGCGATGGTTTTTTCCTACCAATCTATCCCCCTAGGAGCATGCGCGCAGTACTTTGTTTCGATAGCTTCAAGACTTTTGCAATAAGTATGTGAGTTCTTTATGACTAATGTTGAGTCCATGGATTATACGCACTCTCACCCTTCCATCATTGCTAGCCTCTTCGGTACCGTGCATTGCCCTTTCTCACCTTGAGAGTCGATGCAAACTTCACCGGTGCATCCCAACCCCGTGATATGATACGCGCTATCGCACATAATCCTCCTTATATCTTTCTCAAAATAGCCACCATACCTACCTATTATGGCATTTCCATAGCCATTCCGGGATATATTGCCATGCAACTTCCATCATCATCATATACATGACTTGAGCATCATTGTCATATTGCTTTGCATGATCGTCAGATAGCTAGCATGATGTTTTCATGGCTTGTCCGTTTTTTTGATGTCATTGCTACGCTAGATCATTGCACATCCCGGTACACCGCCGGAGGCATTCATATAGAGTCATATCTTTGTTCTAGTATCGAGTTGTAATATTGAGTTGTAAGTAAATAAAAGTGTGATGATCATCATTATTAGAACATTGTCCCATGTGTGGTTATCAAAATAAAAGTGGCCAAAGGAGCCCCAAGAGAGAGAGAGAGAGAGGCCAAAGAAGCCTATAAAAAAGAAAAAAAAAGAAAAAAGAGATTTTTTTTTAAAAATGAGAGAAAAGAGAGAAGGGACAATGTTACTATCCTTTTACCACACTTGTGCTTCAGAGTAGCACCATGTTCTTCATATAGAGAGTCTCTTGAGTTATCACTTTCATATACTAGTGAGAATTTTCATTATAGAACTTGGCTTGTATATTCCAATGATGGGATTCCTCAAATGCCCTAGGTCTTCATGAGCAAGCAGGTTGGATGCACACCCACTCAGTTTCAGTTTGAGCTTTCATACACTTATAGCTCATAGTGCATCCGTTGCATGGCAATCCCTACTCATCGCATTCAGGGGCGAACCCATGTATAGCTAGCCAGTGTCATAGCACACCGGGTGCAAATTCCTCATACGTTATATGTAGCCGAGATACTGAGCTTGGACACCGGTAAATTTCTGAGCTGGACACCGGCAGGAACGACCCATCTATCAACTCATCTAGTAATAGCTCATCCGGCGGCTTTGGATAGATTGGATTGCTAGAGCGTGCAGCCTGTTCGGCTGCTTGACTTCACAGTGACGCAGTTGTCTAGAAAAAAGGTTGTCTATAAAAAGATTTACAGCGACGCGGTGTACGGTCATCCGCCGTCGCATGCTCAGCAGCCAGTCGCCAATTGCCGGCCGCTAGCCTCTCTTCCCGCCCTCGCCTGGAGCTAAATAATCAAACGAATTAGGTATGGCCACCATTCTCGCTCAATCACATGCATTTATATTAATTTTTACCTAGTTATGTTTATACAATTTGTATGGCTAGGGTTTTCAAATTAAGGGTATCAGATTTTAGAATCGGGTTGCTGCAATTAATAAAACTCCCCTAATGATTCACATCTATTTGGATTATTTATCGACCAAGCTCGACAGCAGTAAGAACGAATGGCAAGGAAATACACAATATGTACTACCACTTGGTTTTGTTTCTTTTGTATGTAATCAAGATATATTGTTCTATGTTGCTGTTGTTGTTTTTATTGCTTGGAGTTCTTATGCTTTATTGTTCAACTTTACAAAATCAAATAGTATTTCAAGAGGAACGCTTCATTTTGGCTAAAACAAATACGCTGGACATTTTAAGTTGTTGAGTGTGTTAATTTATGTATATTATTGTTTTTTATCCACCGTGTAGTGTGTACACGTGGACACCGGGACATTTTGGTTCTGGGTCCGCCCCTACTCGCATTGACAGCAATTGATGGGCATCTCCAAAGCTCGTTGATTAGCCGCGTCGATGTGAGACTTTCTCCTTTTTTGTCTTCTCCACACAACCTCCACCATCATATTCTATTCCACCTATAGTGCTATATCCATGGCTCACGCTCATGTATTGTGTGAAAGTTGAAAAGATTTGAGAACATCAAAAGTATGAAACAATTGCTTGGCTTGTCATCGGGGTTGTGCATGATTTGAATGCTTTATGTGGTGAAGATGGAGCATAGCCAGATCATATGATTTTGTAGGGATAACTTTCTTTGGCCATGTTATTTTGAAAAGACATAATTGCTTTATTAGTATGCTTGAAGTATTATTGTCTTAATGTCAAATGATAGACTATTGCTTTGAATCACTCGTGTCTTAATATTCATGCCATGATTAGATTACATGATCAAGATTATGCTAGGTAGCATTCCACATCAAAAATTATCTTTTTTTATCATTTACGTACTCGAGGACGAGCAGGAATTAAGCTTGGGCATGCTGATACGTCTCCATCGTATCTATAATTCTTGACTGTTCCATGCCAATATTATACAACTTTCATATACTTTTGGCAACTTTTTGTACTATTTCTGGGGACTAACATATTGATCCAGTGCCCAGTGCCAGTTCCTGTTTGTTGCATGTTTTTTGTTTCGTAGAAAATTCATATCAAACAGAGTCCAAACGGGATAAAAACCGACGGAGATTTATTTTGGAATATATGTGATTTTCGGGAAGAAGAATCAACGTGAGACGATGCCCGAGGGGGCCACGAGGCAGAGGGGCGCCCCCCAGGGGGTCAGGCACGCCCTGGGCCCTCGTGGCCACCCCGTAAGGCGGTTTATGCCCTTCTTTCGCCGCAAGAAAGCCAATATCTAGATAGAAATAGTGTTAAAATACCAGCCCAATCGGAGTTACGGATCTCTGGGAATATAAGAAACGGTGAAAGGCCAGAATCTATAATGCGGAAACAGAGAGAGACAGAGAGACAGATCCAATCTCGGAGGAGCTCTCGCCCCTCCGCCGCCATGGAGGCCATGGACCAGAGGGGAAACCCTTCTCCCATCTAGGGAGAATGTCAAGGAAGAAGAAGAAGAAGGGGGCCCCTCTCCCCCTCTCTCCCAGTGGCGCCGGAACGCCGCCGAGGCCATCATCGTGTGACGGCGATCTACACCAACACCTCTGTCATCTTCACCAACATCTTCATCACCTTCCCTCATCTATCTACAGCGGTCCACTCTCCCGCAACCCGCTTTACCCTCAACTTGAACATGGTGCTTTATGCTTCATATTATTATCCAATGATGTATTGCCATCCTATGATGTCTGAGTAGATTTTCGTTATCCTATCGGTAATTGGTGAATTGCTATGATTGGTTTAATTTGCTTGTGGTTATGTTGTTGTCCTTTGGTGCCCATCATATGAGCGCGTGCGTGGATCACACCATAGGGTTAGTTGTATGCTGATAGGACTATGTATTGGAGGTCAAGAGTGACAGAAGCTTCAACCTAGCATAGAAATTGATGCATACGGGATTGAAGGGGGACCAATATATCTTAATGCTATGGTTGGGTTTTACCTTAATGAACGTTAGTAGTTGCAGATGCTTGCTAATAGTTCCAATCATAAGTGCACAGAATTCTAAGTCGGGGATGACATTCTAGCAGTGGCCTCTCTCACATAAAACTTGCTATCGGTCTAATAAGTAGTCAATTGCTTAGGGACAATTTTGCAACTCCTACCACCACTTTTCCACACTCGCTATACTAACTTTATTGCTTCTTTACCTAAACTGCCCTTAGTTTTTATTTACGTGCTCTTTATATTCTTGCAAACCTATCCAACAACACCTACAAAGTACTTTTAGTTTCATACTTGTTCGAGGTAAAGCGAACATTAAGCGTGCGTAGAGTTGTATCGGTGGTCGATAGAACTTGAGGGAATATTTGTTCTACCTTTAGCTCCTCGTTGGGTTCGACACTCTTACTTATCAAAAGAGGCTACAATTGATCCCCTATACTTGTGGGTTATTAGTCAGTAGTATTTTAGTACTAGTGGCGTGCCACCTGGCTAACGCCAACAATATATTGTGTTATCTATGGCGTTCATTATGAGGCAACGCCAACAATTTGTATTTTTCAGCAATAAAAAATAATATACCTAGCGATTAGTATATGTGCAACCATTTAAACTTCTAGTGGTAAGTCTCAAATCCACAAAATATACCTATCTATTAGTACAGTTTTCAGTAACTAGCTTGCTACTACCTACAAGCAAAAGTTATCCAGTAGCTAGCTCTACAAGCAAAAGCATCATCATCGATGTCACACAAAAGTTTTCTAACGCCACCACTATGCACCTACTAATGTCGTACCAAATAAGCCAACGCCACCACTATTTGAAAAAATAGTGGTGGTGTTGGTTGTAAATGGCACGCCGGCAAGTAAGTTATGGCTAACACTTTTTCCACTAGTGCATATACCCTCCACTCATATTTCATGCATTACCGATTGTTAACCTAACCCGGTTGATTTTACACAGAATGTCGGGCTGTGAAGATCCGCCACTCTATGTCACAGCAATGATGCAGTAGCTCAAGCTGAACATACTTCATGGGTACTATGGTGGACCGCCTAGCCAACAATAATGCTCGTCAGGAGCCTGGCCCGATCTCACTTCAGGATTTCGTGCGCCTCAACCCATCCATTTTTCGCAATTCCACCAATCCTATGGATGCTGATGATTAGCTTTGTGACATCCTATTTGAGATGGACTCAACTAATGTTGCCCCTGCTAGATATGTCACCTTTGCGACACTTCACTCTGAGTAACCTTTTGAAACATTTCAAAAGATCCAGGTTTATGACTCGATACGTGAATATAAATATCTACTTGAGTCAACTTGAAGATATATAAATCCACTGCTTGCAACAACGCTTATTGGACTACACACATCAATATGCATGTTCCAATTATTTTGTTGCTCGTTCTTTATGGCATGTGAACGGAATTTTAGTTTACTTCACTATTTAGACGAAAGTTGCAAGTGTCAGATGATTCATAATCAAATGACTTCAAAATCCATCACTGTGGAATTTCTCCTTGTCGGTTTCTCTAATGTGACTAAATGCAGTGCCACACATATGTGGTATTCTTTTAGTCATGTGACATTTAGCGTCAGTGTTATGGATGTTTAACTGTATCATCAATATTCATAACATACATCCTATTCACAATAGGAGTGTGGCCTTTTAGTTATTCATAACAATGAACAAATAATTATTCTCTTATGAACAACGCCTTTTGCAATAATCATTATGCAATAGGCTAGAGTATACGGAAATCTAAAATGGATAATGAAAATAAACATAGAGGTAATACACTAATGGGAAGTACTGTAACTTCTACAAAGTTTCCATCGCATATTTAACCTCATTATTTTCTGGCCATTTAGGATGTTTGTAATTTCTTGCAACGATTCACAACAACATGCAATCGAGTCAACTTCCTATCATCAACTTTTAACCACAATCTCGAAGAATTAGTGATCAATAGTACAAATTCTCAAGTATTACACTCACTTGACCAACTTCCCCTACATCTTATAACTTATATGCCATTCATACCTAAGCTGGACATTCCAATCTTCTTTTCTTTCTGCGTTTTACTTCTTAGAGTTTAACTTCCAATATTTCTCCTACTCACAAAAGAAGCATCCAACTTTAAGAGTGGCATGAGCCCTAAACTTCCCTAGGCATGCAAGTCTCATTACATCCTCCGGATTTGTTCTTTTTCTTTCTGTTTTCACCATCAACAGACGAATAGTGTTCTTTCGGATCCTATGCATTCAGTCTTAAACATAGTTGAATGCTTCACTAGAACTTGCAAGCAAACACTTCTTTAGATATCACATATCTTTGAGTCTTTGTTTGTTTCTGAAAACAATTTTCAGTTCCAAGAATATCACGTGATTATCCCAAATGTTTTGCAGTTCAGGTTTCTTGGAAGCAAGGACCGCAATATGATTCTAGCCTTGTGAGCCCCATCATCCATAGCATCAGCATGAGAGTATTGTAAGCATGCAGTAGGACAAAAAAAATCTTCTTGGCACTCTAGAGGATGATCCTCACATTATGTTTACCAATCATAATTAAAGAGTCAACCAGATAAATAATAGTTAATCAATTTCAATAGGAAAAGTGGAACCGTGAGTCATATTCTATAACTATAATGCAAACTACGCGAGTCATATTCTATAACTATAATGCAAATTACGCATACACATTTATTCATAATTAATTTACACTAGTGATTAAACTAAATTAATACATAATTGTGCTCCCACTCAAACCAATATCTCTCATAATTGATTTTAAGTGATTCAAGACACTGATCTTATTCACAACCATTGATGTGGACACCACTGATGACGTCAACTTCAACTGGTAGGCAAACTTGTCGATCATATCTCCATATGACTCTTGGTCATCTTTCGATGCTCCATGCTCTGAGATTAGAACAATTGTGCTAGAACTTCAAGATAACCGAGTGTTTCAGCTTGCACGGTCTAAACTTTCACCTGCCTCACACATCACAATCCGGTCTGGACCACGTAAGCCATCCAACGCGGGCCTGTATCAGTCTATCGAGCAGTCCAGACGTACTTTTTCCTTCAAACCCGAGAGAAACGTGGGGCGCTTTGCGGGATCCCGGACAGAAGACATGCAGGACTCTGACAGCCCCAGCCTACCCAAAACCCTTCCCGGACCTGCGTCTTCACCCTCCTCATTTTCTATCCGTCCTTCTTTCTCTCTTGCCTTCTCCGCCGCTCCACCATCCCGGCCGCCATGCAACACCCCTATCAGAACTCTACGTCTTTGTCGCCTACATCGTTCTAGTCAGGCTCCACCCTGCTTCTCCTCCATCGTCACTCAACCCATCTCCTCCAACCGCCCCGCCAATTACCATCCGCTATTGCTATACACACCATGTAGGACAATTGTTTGATGAATTGCCGGAGCTAAAAATGTTGCTCTGTCTTCTTTCAAGCAATGAATTCCGATTTGGAGTACATATACGAGCACTATTTTGAGTCGTCCGATGGATCATCCGACGAGTTGGACTACACGGATGAGATAGCGATGATGTAGGCGGTCCTTGAAGACCTAGAGCATGTGGAGGAGCCATATGCACAGATGTTTAACAGCACATGCAGAGATGCCATGGTCAGGTTTGCAACTTCCCTGGTCGAGGTGGTTGGACCTCGGTACCTAAGAAAACCAACTGTGACAGACACCGAGAGGCTCTTGGCAATCTCAGAAGCAAGAGGGTCGCCAGGTTTGCTTGGATCTCTTGACTGCATGCATTAGAAATGGAATAACTGCCCGAAGGTTGTACAAGGGCAATATCGGGATCATGTTAAGAAGCTCACCATCATTCTTGAGGCAGTTGTGTCACATGATCTTTGGATTTGATACATTTTCTTTGGCATGCCTGGGTCTCACAATGACATCAATGTGCTGCAGGGATCATCATAGTTTGCGAGGCTCGCTAAAGGAAAAGTTCTTCCTTGACACTATGCCTTCAATGGACATGAGTAAACATGGACTAGTATCTAGTTGACTGTATCTATCCTCCGTGGGATACCTTTGTCAGCACCATCTCTAACCCAGTTGGTCAGAAAAAGTCTCACTTTGCCCCAAAAAAAGAAGCAGCTAGAAAGGATGTCGAGAGGGCATGTGGAGTTATGTAGGCCCGTTTTACAATTGTTCATGGACCTGCTAAACAATGGGACCCGGAGACCTTGTGGTAGGTGATGACATGTTGTGTGATCATGCACAACATGATCGTCGAGAATGAGGGTGAGCATGCTGCCACAGCTCTACAATTTAAGAATATGGGTGATCCTATCGAACTTCCAGACCAAAATCTGACCATTGAAGAGTTCTTTCAAATGCATCAACAAATTCAGTATCGACCAACTCACGATCAGCTGAAGGAGGATCTAATTGAGCATCAGTGGGCGGTTAAAGGAGACAACAATGTTGGAATGTAATATTTAAACTTGTTTAAATTTAAAAACTGCTGCATGCGGCTATTTGAATGTTTGTAATCTATGTATGCAGCTACTTGCACATCTAAACTCTATGTATGCGACTATTTGAACGTGCAAGCTTTCAAAGAATATTAGAGAGGCCCGATGTACGTGGGCAACGTTGGATGGTGACGTCCCGCATTCATGTCCATGAACTAGTCCCCTTGTCCACTGACGATTGCGGGAGAAAATTTGCAGGCTGCCATTGAAGATGCCCTTAGAACTGGGATAAACCCCAACAGTCGGAACCTCAAAACTAAAAATAGCAATTACTCTCATTATTTTATCTCAGCTCCTACCTTCTTGCAAATTGCTCTCATTTGACATTTTATTTCACATGGGGCTTTGAAGCGCAAAGTCATTTTTAGCGGTTCGGCATGTGCCGGCAATGATCTCACCACTGAATATCTGCTTTAAGATTTGGTCAATGAAGAGCAACTGTTCATCCCTTTTTGCTATACAAAATGAATACTAGGTCAAATACAGCTATTAGCACACACCTTTTGTCGTTACATCACATGCATGGATGTGACAGTTCACTCTATCACTTTTCTCTCACACACGTATGCATCTGTCTTTTCTCCCTAACTTGCAAACAAATTCATGGGCTTTTTTTCATTTTGACCACTTAAAAACATTTATATCTTTTAGATAAGTTCGTTTGTGAAACAATTTATATATTTGAACTCCTGGCGCCAAGACCACTAGAAGTAAACCAATTTTGGATATATTTCAAACACGTTTAAATTTCAACGTTTCACATTTCGTATGTGAAACAAACCTATTTCACTTGAAAAATGTGGATTTTGTGAAACCAGAGAGAGGAAGTGAAACATCGGTTTTGAAAGTAAAAAGAAAAAAAGAAACTAAAATGACAACTTGTGAAACTGGCTATTTGGAAATGTGTAACAATTTATTTTCAAAGAGTGAAATATGTTATTTAAAAAATGAGCAACTGAAATAGATGTGCTTTTTACGAAACAAGCGAGTGAATAATAATATGTAGCTTCTGAATTGTGAAATAGCAAGCATAAAAAGTGAAATTATAATTTATCTTTGTGAAACTAATTATTCAAAAATGTGAAACGATTTATTTCAAAACAATGAAATTGTTTATTTCAGAAATGTGTAGTTGAAATATATGTTTTTTGTGAAACAAGCCAGTCAAAAGTGAAATGTAGGTTCTAAATTTTGAAATAGTAACCATGGAAAGTGATATTATAATATATCATTATGAAACAAATTATTTGAAAATCTGAAACAATTTATTTCAAATGAGTGATACAAGTTATTTGAGAAATGTGCAATTGAAATATATGGTTGAAAAATATTCAAGATTAGTCTCATTTTAAAAGTTATGGCAAAAGGAGTTCAAATATAAAAATATATTCAGAAACAAATATATGGTTTAAAAGATATTGATGTTTTAAATTAGTCAAGAGGAAAGAAAAGGTTGGATTTATTGTGTGGGAGAAGAGAGATAGTGGTCCTCCCACATTAGTATCATGCATGCATGTGAAGTAGTACAAGAGAGGGCCAACTGTTTAAAAAGAGGACAGAAATACGGATGTGAGAAATCAAGAAGCAGTGCAATACCAAAATCAAAAATGCTAGGCCCATATAATACTAGTACATGGCAGCTCTCTATTGGACGCCGGCTTGCCGCTACATAGTTCACCGCCCAATTTTCCGTTTTGGGCTTTAATTTGAACCGCAATGCCCAAATATAGCACTCCAAATCTTTTGTTAGGTTGGATCTTGCTGTTGCGACGAGGAGTCTCTCCTACTGCCTCCCTATTCTTAGGCAATCACATTCACATGTTTTTCTTCCCGTTCGTGCCTCTTGGTCACTTTTCCTCCCTCCTTCGCCTTTCTTCCAACTTTCTTGCTCCACGGTTTCTCTGGTGCCCGGTGAATCTGTGAACCATTGAAGCCATCTGTTGGGGGAAGATGGTTGGCGAGGAGCTGCACTAACAGAGAATGGGGTGGAGCAACTTCGGGGATTGCATTTCATCCCGAGGCGCGGAGACGACGGCGGCCGATACAATCGTGGTCAGGGAAGGCTGCTTGATGATTTTCCCAAGGGAAGCATCCGGAAGAAATTCTGATCGCCGGAGAAGAGATCGCGTGAATCTCATAGAGAAGGCATGCCGAGACTAGCCCCGTCGCCAGGTTCATCAGAGGACGCAAGCGATGATCGGTCCGATGGTTCCAAGTCCAAGTCTAAGTCCAAGGCGCCTCCACCCCGACGGTCATCGAGATCATCCGGCTCTTCTTCAGATGAGAATGGCGACGACTCGTCTAGTCCATCTCCGCCATCTTCAGACGACGACGATGGAGGCTCGAGATCTTCCTCGTCATCCTCGGATTCGCAAGATTCCTCTCCCTCTGATTCGAAAGGCTCGCAGTCCTCTCGTCGGTCCCCTCCACCATCAAAATCAAAATCATCCCCGTCGCCGTCTTCGTCGCCCTCCCGAGCTTCCAGTTCCAGGAATGGTGGAAATTCCGACTCTTCACCTCCGCCGCCGACCGACGAGTCTTCCGGGGACGGCGAAGATTCCGACTCTTCGCCGCCGCAGAAACGGTCATCGCCTCCGGCGCAGTCGGAAGACTCAGAGCCTTCTCCGTCTTCATCCTCCTCTCGGAGCCCTCCGCCTCGCTCATCTCCACCGCCGCCGCCGCGATGGAATGGTAACGTTGACCAAGCAGGTTCTTCACCTCCTGATGGCAGCCAGCCACCTCCTTCTCCTTCTCCCTCTCCTCCTCCTCCTCCGGCGCCGGCGAACCATTCGGTGGTCTTTATAGTAAATAGCCATCCCGGAGCACCGCCAGGGCTTGTATCCATCGCACCCCCTGGTACCGTCGGTGTGATGTCTGCTCAACTCCCAGGAGCACAAGGTGGCGCCGTTGGGGCTGGCGGCATGCAGGCTGCAGGTTCGTCAGCGAGTACATCCAGTACTAATGGTGCTGGTGGAAGCGCAGCTTCTTCGTCTGCACAACAGGTCCACTCATCACAAGCAATAAATGGCCAGGTAGCGGCTGCCATTGCTGGCGCTTCCGTTGCCGGTTTGTTGTTCATCATCGTGGCCATTTTCTTCATCGTGACGAGGAGGAGGAGGAAGATGATGGAGGGAATGGTCTATCACTCGGGTAATCTTCACCGTCGTAGTATATACTCGTAGCTTCAAAAACACGTAGCGCAAAATCCGATAATTTTTTATGTACGTTTGGCTTCAGATGGGAGCCGGAGCTACTACATGCACTCGGGCCAACTCACCGGCTCCAACCACCCGTCGGGGGTGTTCTACGGGCCGCCGCCGCCGGGAGCATCCGGCGGGTTCTCCTACGGCCCTATGTCGACGCCGGGGCCACCGGGCTCCTCGGACAGCTTCAGAGGGGCAGGGTACCCGTCGGGCAGCATGGAGTCCAAGTCGTCCTTCAGCTACGAGGAGCTGACGAGCATCACCAGCAACTTCTCCCGCGACAACGTGATCGGCGAGGGCGGGTTCGGGTGCGTGTACAAGGGGTGGCTCGCCGACGGCAAGTGCGTGGCCGTGAAGCAGCTCAAGGCCGGCAGCGGGCAGGGGGAGCGCGAGTTCCAGGCGGAGGTGGAGATCATCAGCCGCGTCCACCACCGCCACCTCGTCTCCCTCGTCGGCTACTGCGTGGCGCAGCAGCACCGCATGCTCATCTACGAGTTCGTCCCCAACGGCACCCTCGAGGACCATCTGCACGGTCGGTCGGTGAGCAGATGCATGGATCGTCGCGTGGGTTTTTGCTGCGATTGTGACTGAGGCTTCTGGTGTGGTTGATCTGACGCGTGCAGGTCGCGGCGTGCCGGCGATGGACTGGCCGACGAGGCTTAGGATCGCCATCGGTGCGGCCAAGGGGTTAGCTTACCTCCATGAAGACTGTACGTTGATCTCCTTTGAGGTGTATATATGCATGTTGTGTGTTGCGCAGAGTTCATGGCGAGAAATACTTGTGATTTTCTGATGGTGACTCGTACGTTTTCAAGGTCACCCGCGGATCATCCACAGGGACATCAAGTCGGCCAACATCCTGCTCGATTACTCGTTTGAAGCACAGGCACGGTCAACCAACAGATGAGTTCTTTTCTCTTTGTCTTCCGGTATATTCTTCTGATCGATCTCGTGTCTGGAATGTGCATGGAATGCAGGTCGCGGATTTCGGGCTGGCCAAGCTCTCCAACGACACCCACACGCACGTGTCGACGCGCATCATGGGCACGTTCGGGTACCTCGCCCCGGAGTACGCGTCCAGCGGGAAGCTGACGGACCGGTCCGACGTCTTCTCCTTCGGCGTGGTGCTGCTGGAGCTCATCACCGGCCGGAAGCCCGTGGACCAGGACCGGCCGCTCGGGGAGGAGAGCCTCGCCGAATGGGTACCGACGACTACGAGTTTCCTCGCTTGCAGAACACGTACTCGTCACTGACACAAGTTACAGCTCACAACTGCTCCGTCGTCTTCTGCATGCAGGCTCGGCCGATCCTCGCCGACGCCATCGAGACCGGCAACCACGACGAGCTGGCCGACCCGCGGCTGGAAGGCAGATACAACAAGGCCGAGATGGTGAGGATGGTGGAGGCCGCCGCCGCGTGCATCCGCCACTCGGCTCCCAAGCGTCCCCGGATGGTGCAGGTAAGTGTGTCAGTCGCATCTTCGAGTGGAACAACGAGCTGGTGGTGACCACGGCCGAGATTTTCGTGGCGCGAATTAAGGAGCGTGGTTCGACCGGCAGGTGATGAGGGCGCTGGACGTGGACGTGGACGAGGGGAGCATGTCGGACCTGAGCAACGGGGTGAAGGTGGGGCAGAGCCAGGTGTTCAACAACAGCCAGCAGGAGGCCGCCCTCGAGCAGCTCCGGCGCACGGCCTTCGCCACCGAGGAGTTCACGGGGGAGTTCGAGCCGTCCGGGGAGTACGGTGCCGCCGCCAATACTCTGAACCAGCCGCGGCCTGCGGGGTGACAATCGACCAACATGTTTGTGTGTCGCTTGTAGTTAAGCTTTTTCTTGTTCTTTTTTTTTTCTTGTATGTCGACCGCCTTGGTTCAAGAAACTGCTCGAGTTTTAGCAAAAGTTGCCCTAAAAGTCGCATTGATTGGTTTAAAAGCTTGAAAAGAATCATAGGGCTTCAAGGTTGGGTGCATGACAACGGTGAGAATGTGCATATGGAATTTCTCAACAAAGAAAAAGAGAAGAAGGAATGTGCATGTGGGAAATTCGACCTAGAGATTTGAAATCGAAATCTTGGAGTTCTTTACCTGCCAACTAGAATTCATTTGATGATTCTGAAGCAAATTCAAATTCCACATGACGTCCCATGGCAAGAACCAATTTCTTTGCTCCGGCACTTCATTTGTCTGGAATCGAGCCATCTAATCCCCATGTTCTTACTAAACGCAGATACCCACTCCTTCCACCCTCCACACGATCCTCGGTGGTCGCAAAGTTCATGACCACCATCTCTCTCTCTCTCTCTCTCTCTCTCTCTCTCTCTCTCTCTCTCTCTCTCTCTCTCTCTACTTGTTAATGCGTCCACAACTGAAAGACACTTGTAATGACGGTCCAATCCATTCACGTGCACTGACCCTCATATCCTTCCTAGAGCAGCCATATCTGAGTGAATCTTTGCTAAAATCTTATCCTTTTTGCGGTTTGTTTTTGGTTTTTCCCTTTCTCTTTGTTCAGGATTAACAATCTGAGTTGTTGCTCTTCTAATGAAATTTTCTACTCAAATTTTTAGGTTATTAGTTTTCAGGCTACACTAAAGGTTGCTGAAGGATACTAACAAGTAAGTCTATGACAAGATAATGAGTGGAAGCACGACACTGCGCGAAAGTAAAAAGTAGAGTAGAGTGTTTTACTGAGGTTCATATAGTTGGCGCTATCCTACTCCTCATTGATGGAGTTTTGAGCCACAAAGATCTCGGTAGCACCGTACACAAAGAGCCCACTTAGTGGATATGTAGTTTTTCAACACAAAGAAAATGTGCATATGGAAACTTGGCCCCCGAATTAGAGAATGGGATAGAATTCTTGATTCCAGTTGTTTCGCTGCCGCCTAGAGTCACTTGACGATTCCGAATCAAATTGAAATTCCAAGTAACGTCCCATAGCTAGAACCAATTATTTTTTCAGACACTTTATTTCTCTCGAACCGAGTCATTTCTCCCACTTGTTCTTCTCAATCACGTGTACACCACTCCTTCCATCCTCCGAACAACATTCCTCCGTGGACATGAAGTTCATGACCCCCATCTCTCTCTCTCTCTCTCTCTCTCTCTCTCTCTCTCTCTCTCTCTCTCTCTATCACACACACACACACACATAGTTGTTAAATATGCCCAAAACTAGACACTTGTAATGGTGGTCAAATCCATTCACATGCGCTGATCCTCGTCAGAGTGGAAAGCCAAATCTGAGCAAATGTTTGTTGACATATTCCTTTTTTGCATCTTGTTCGCTTTTGCATGTTCTCTTGTTCATGATTCATAGTCTGAGTTGTTGGTCTCTAGTGAAATTTTCTGCTACTTTTTATGTTGATAGCATGTAGGCTACACTGACGAGGTAGCTTCAGGATATTAACAAGCAAGTCTATGACAAGGCAAGGAGCAGAAGCAAGACATTGCAGGAAAGTAAAGAGTAAGTAAGGAAATGCAAAGTTTGGGGGGGGGGGGGGCTCAATGATGTCTTACTGTGATTTTGGACAGTTGGTGTTATCCTACTCGTTCATGGTGGTCTGAACCACAAAGGTCTCGGCAACATCAACCATAAAGATCCAACTTTGTGCTTATGTTTTTTTTAGGACCATGAGTATGAAACTCATGTGTGTTACATTCAGATGTTATAAGCTGATGTTGTTTTTCAACAAAAATAAAATGTGCATATGGAAAACAGGCACTGGAATTAGAGAGTTGGAAACGAATTCTTGGATCCCAGTTGTTTTAGTGCCACCTAGAATCAATTGATGATTCTGAAGTACATTGAAATTTTGAGTGACATCCCATAGCTAGTCCAGACGCTTCATTTTCATTAACCGAGTCATTTCTTCCCTTATTTTTCTCAACCGCGAGTATGCCTCGCCTTTCATCCTCGAGACAACATTCCTCGGTGACCACGAAATTGATGACCCCATCTCTCTCTCTCTAAATTGTTAATGCGTACACAACTGAGAAAAACTTGTAATGGTGGTCCATCCATTCACGTGCATTGGCACTCATCCTTGCTCAGAACAACCAGATTCGAGCGGAAGTTTGTTGATATCTTACCCTTTTGCAGTTCATGCTCGCTTTTTGCCCATTCTTTTGTTCTAGATTCATAGTGTGAGTTTTTGGTCTTGTAATGATTTTGTCTACTCAAATTTTTAGGTTGGTGGTTTTTAGGCTACACTCAAGATTGCTTAAAGATACTAACTAGCAAGTCTATGAAATGATAATGAGCAGAAGCAGGACAATGCATGAAAGTAAAAAAAATATAGTAAGGCAATGCAAACATTGGGAGGCTCGATGATGTTTTACTCATGTTAGGATAGTTTGTGCTATCCTACTCCTCGTCAATGAAGGTTCAAACCACAAAGGTACCGATGGCTTCGACTACAAAGAGCCCACTTGGGGCATGCCCACCTATTTCCACCATAGATTATGGACCATAAAGCGCAGGTCTCACTCGAGGTATCTTTTCCACTAAGACGGCGATATGTAGACCTTGAGCAAACTCTTAATTCCTTCACAATTGTGGATGAAGGATCTCAAATGACTCATAATTGTTTAGGAGGCGTACACATCCTCCAACAGTAACAAGCAAAGTAAAGTGACTTGGTAAAACTCCTCAAAAAGATGTCCAATCCAAGCACTCCCAAGAGCTCGTAAGATCTCTCTCTCTCCATCTCTCTCTCTCCTCTCACACACACAAAATGATAGATTTGAAGTGAAGAGAGACGAACACTAGGAAAGGAAGGATCTAGGTCTTTGTGATTCAAGAAAGAAGCTCGGAATCACCTAAAACAATCTTTCCTTTGCCAGATCTATCCGTGGCGGCTGCTCCGACGACATTGGTTGTTCGGTGGCACGCTGCTTCGCGGAGACGGCTCATTGGTGAGGGGCCGCCGGCGCGGCAATCATGGATCCACATGGATTTGGTCCTGTGCACCGGCTGCCTTGGCCTCGTGTTGACCGGCATGGCAACACCGGGTCACACCGGTGGTGCCTCGGGCTGGCTCCTTGCTGGCATGTGCTCACAACGGCAACCTGGATCTGATGGGCATGGCGGCGGGTGATGCGTCAGCGCGCTGGGACGTGTGGACTTGGTCGAGCCGATGCGTGCCTCGGGCGTCGCTTGGGCCAGGCCTTGCTAGATGGCGGCTCGGTCTCCCGTCGTCTGTGAGCGATATCTCAGGCGGTAACGGTGATCCAGATCTTATTCGGCCTAGAGATGATGGTTGCAAACTATGATGGTGTAGCAACCTCTTGTGGCTCCACGGCGGCAGTGTACATCGAAAGATCTTCGATAGTTCATCTTTTCGATCTGATTGTTCACTTCGGCGATGAGATGCAAACTATGGACGTCAGCTTGATGCAGAGGAATGGTTGTGCAGTGGCGCATCGCATGTAGCTGCCGGGGTCGTGGAAAAGTGGTGGCGACAACATATTTGTGACGTCGATGGTGGTGCTTCTTAAGTACCCGGTATCGAGCTCCGGGGTGAAAGCACAGAATTGAATTCTGGCAATGGAGATGGTTATACATCGTTACCTTGTTGAAGGCATTGCTCGGATATGCTCAGACAATTTCTTCAGGGTGAAAACCTAGATTCCGGCGTTGACTGCTGGATCCAGTGACGACAACGTTTCAGCGTTGCTCCCTTCCTGAAGGTGTTTCTGTTGAAGAATCACGATGTTCATATGGTGTATTGAGACGGTTGGTGCGGATATGGTCTTTCCTATAGTTTGCCGATCACGGAACTGATCACTTTGATTTTATTTTCTTTCTTCCTTTTCCTCGCCCATGCATAGCTTTGGTCTTATATGACTTTGCTATTTGCTGGCGTGTTTTTTGTGTGGGTTGGTGTTGGTTGTGTGCATTCTAGTTGTGCAGAGGCCGGGTGTGTGCTCATCATGTTTGTATTCTCTTGATGCTTCATTTTGAGCTAATAAAATCCACCCTTTTTCGAAATACAATCTTTCCTTCTTGAATTTTTTGGTCAATAAGTTTCTCTCAGAGAACTTACACAAGTTTTTTTAGGGGTATTCACACAAGTTGGATGGATATGTCTTGGATAAACGGGCCACCATGGACCATGCCAAACATGTTCAGTGGGGACCCACTTAGCCAGGTTTTGCATTGGTCATGACCCATAGACGTGTGTGACAAGCAAGTAAGGCCAACTCCAATGCACGACCCTATTTGGTCCGCGCATGTCCGCTTGGGTCGAAATGGGTAGAAATAGCGGCCCAAAGCGGCGACCCAAACGGACGGGCGTTCGTTTTTTGTCCGTCGGCAACCCATTCCCTGTTGGGGAACGTAGTAATTTCAAAAAAATTCCTATGCACACGCAGGATCATGGTGATGCATAGCAACGAGAGGGGAGAGTGTCTTCCACGTATCCTCGTAGACCGTTAAGCAGAAGCGTTATGACAACGCAGTTGATGTAGTCGTACGTCTTCACGATCGACCGATCCTCAGTACCGAACGTACGGCACCTCCGCATTCAGCACACGTTCAGCTCGGTGACGTCCCGCGAACTCATGATCCAGTGGAGCTCGGGGAAGAGTTTCGTCAGCACGACGGCGTAGTGATGATGTTGATGAAGCTACCGCAGCAGGGCTTCGCCTAAACACCACTACAGTATGACCGAGGTGGATTATGATGGAGGGGGGCACCGCACATGGCTGGGAGAGATCTTTGTGATCAACTTGTGTGTCTAGAGGTGTCCCCCTGCCCCTGTATATAAAGGATCAAGGGGGAGACCGGGCGGCCCTTGTTGGAGCGCCTAGGAGGAGGAATCCTCCTCCTAGTAGGAGTAGGATTCCTCCCTTTCCTACTCCTACTAGGAGGGGGAAAGGCAGGGAGAGAAAGAAAAGGAAAGGAGGCCCCCCCTTCTCCTAGTCCAATTCAGACAGGGGGAAGGGGGCACGCTGCCTGCCCTAGGCCGGCCCCTCTCTCTTTCCCTTATGGCCCAACAAGGCTCATTAGTCCCCGGGGGGTTTCGGTAACCCCTCCGGTACTCCGGTAAAATCTCGATTTCACCCGGAACTATTCCGATGTCCAAATGTAGGCTTCCAATATATCAATCTTTATGCCTCGACCATTTCGGGACTCCTCGTCATGTCCATGATCATATCCGGGACTCCGAACTACCTTCAGTACATCAAAACATATAAACTCATAAAACCGATCGTCACCGAACTTTAAGCGTGCGGACCCTATGGGTTCGAGAACTATGTAGACATGACCGAGACACGTCTCCGGTCAATAACCAATAGCGGAACCTGGATGCTCATATTGGTTCCTACATATTCTACGAAGATCTTTATCGGTCAAACCACACAACACTATACGTTCTCTTTGTCATCGGTATGTTACTTGCCCGAGATTCGATCATCGGTATCCAATAGCTAGTTCAATCTCGTTACCGGCAAGTCTCTTTACTCGTTCCGTAATACATCACCCTGTAACTAACTCATTTGTTATCATGCTTGCAAGGCTTATAGTGATGTGTATTACCGAGAGGGCCCAGAGATACCTCTCCGACAATCGAAGTGACAAATCCTAATCTTGATCTATGCCAACTCAACAAGTACCATCGGAGACACCTGTAGAGCACCTTTATAATCACCCAGTTACGTTGTGAAGTTTGGTAGCACATAAAGTGTTCCTCCGGTATTCGGGAGTTGCATAATCTCATAATCATAAGAACATGTATAAGTCATGAAGAAAGCAATAGCAGTAAACAAACGATCAAGTGTTAAGCTAACGGAATGGGTCAAGTCAATCACATCATTCTCCTAATGATGTGATCCCATTGATCAAATAACAACTCATGTATATGGTTAGGAAACAACCATCTTTGATCAATTAGCTAGTCAAGTAGAGGCATACTAGTGACACTATGTTTGTCTATGTATTCACACATGTATTATGTTTCCGGTTAATACAATTCAAGCATGAATAATAAACATTTATCATGAAATAAGGAAATAAATAATAACTTTATTATTGCCTCTAGGGCATATTTCCTTCAGTCTCCCATTTGCACTAGAGTCAATAATCTAGATTACACAGTAATGATTCTAACACCCATGGAGCCTTGGTGTTGATCATGTTTTTCTCGTGGAAGAGGCTTAGTCAACGAGTCTGTAACATTCAGATCCGTATGTATCTTGCAAATCTCTATCTATCCCACCTGGACTTGATCCCGAATGGAGTCGAAGTGTCTCTTGATGTGCTTGGTTCTCTTGTGAAATCTGGATTCCTTTGCCAAGGCAATTGCACCAGTATTGTCACAAAAGATTTTCATTGGACCCGATGCACTAGGTATGACACCTAGATCGGATATGAACACCTCCATCCAGACTCCTTCATTCGCTGCTTCCGAAGCAGCAATGTACTCCGCTTCACATGTAGATCCCGCCATGACGCTCTGTTTAGAATTGCTCCAACTGACAACTCCACCATTTAATATAAACACGTATCCGGTTTGCGATTTAGAATCGTCTCGATCAGTGTCAAAGCTTGCATCAACGTAACCATTTACGATGAGCTCTTTGTCATCCCCATAAACGAGAAACATGTCCTTGGTCCTTTTCAGGTACTTCAGGATGTTCTTGACCGCCGTCAAGTGATCCACTCTGGATTACTTTGGTACCTCCCTGCTAGGCTAATAGCAAGGCACACATCAGGTCTGGTACACAACATTGCATACATGATAGAGCCTACGGCTAAAGCATAGGGAACACTTTTCATTTTCTCTCTATCTTCTACAGTGGACGGGGATTGAGTCTTACTCAACTTCACACCTTGTAACACAGGCAAGAACCCTTTCTTAGCTTGATCCATTTTGAACTTCTTCAAAACTTTATCAAGGTATGTGCTTTGTGAAAGTCCAATTAAGTGTCTTGATCTATCTCTATAGATCTTGATGCCCAATATATAAGCAGCTTCACCGAGGTCTTTCATTGAAAAACTTTTATTCAAGTATCCTTTTATGCTGTCCAAAAATTCTATATCATTTCCAATCAACAATATGTCATCCACATATAATATTAGAAATGCTACAGATCTCCCACTCACTTTCTTGTAAATATAGGCTTCTGCAAAAGTCTTTATAAAACCATATGCTTTGATCACACTATCAAAACGTTTATTCCAACTCCGAGATGCTTGCACCAGTCCATAAATGGATCGCTGGAGCTTGCACACTTTGTTAGCTCCCTTTGGATCGATAAAACCTTGAGGTTGCATCATATACAACTCTTCTTCTAGAAATCCATTCAGGAATGCAGTCTTTACATCCATTTGCCAAATTTCATAATCATAAAATGTGGCAATTGCTAACATGATTCGGACGGACTTAAGCATCGCTACGGGTGAGAAGGTCTCATCGTAGTTAACTCCTTGAACTTGTCGAAAAACTTTTGCAACAAGTCGAGCTTTGTAGACAGTAACATTACCGTCAGCGTCTGTCTTCTTCTTGAAGATCCATTTGTTCTCGATGGTTTGTCGATCATCGGGCAAGTCAACCAAAGTTCACACTTTGTTCTCATACATGGATCCTGACGGTGTCCCGGACTAGGGGATACTCACCATGTCGTCTCCTGATCTATTCGATTGGGCCGAGGACCCCCGTGGCCGTATACTCATGGGCCAGTTCGGACGGCTACCGCATACAAGGAAGATTCCACAAGACTTGGCGATCAAGACAAGGACTTCTCCCCACCGGCGTATTCGGCTAGGACTCTTGTTATCCTAGGCCTCCGGTTCATTATATAAACCGAGGCTAGGCTAGTCGATACAACATACAATACACATCAACAATCATACCATAGGCTAGCTTCTAGGGTTTAGCCTCTCTGATCTCGTGGTAGATCTACTCTTGTACTACCCATATCTTCAATATTAATCAAGCAGGAGTAGGGTTTTACCTCCATCGAGAGGGCCCGAACCTGGGTAAAACAAAGTGCCCCCTGTCTCCTGTTACCATCCGACCTAGACGCACAGTTCGGGACCCCCTACCCGAGATCCGCCGGTTTTGACACCGACATTGGTGCTTTCATTGAGAGTTCCGCTGTGTGATCGACAAAAGGATCGATGGCTCGCCTGCAGATCAACTGCGACTTCGGCATCTTGGTCACCAGCTCGACTGGTCACCTTGGTTCGACCAAGAATTGCACCCCGTGTTCGGATCACCATGTCCGGACGAGGGCCTTCATCAAACATCAACTCCGATCTCAATCAAGATCACCGAGGAATCATCTATGGAGCTCGGGGGCTCAACGTCAACATTGCCCTCAAGCGACCGTGTTGTTTTTCTGAACAGCGAACTCGTATCTGCCACCACCACCTCCTTGAGTATTGCTTTGACGATCGCTTTGGTGGAATTGTGCGGAATTGAGTCTACAACAACCCTGGAAAATTTCGTCGAGTTTCGATGGAGGAATCTCTGGCAATCCATGATATACCAGAGCCCTGTCAAATCTGGATGGGAATTTGGATGAGTTTAGGGCGTGGTGTCCAGCTTCTAGCTCGGACGTCCTTTGGAAGATCCAACTGTTGATCGGCTGCGGAATTCCTAACCACCTCTCAAAATTTCGGCTCGATCTGACCATCCAAACTCCGGGAACCTTCCGATTAGTGCATCACTTTTCGGATCTGTTTTCTGCGCGAAAACGAATCCGACCCGAGTTCATCTTTTTTATGAACAGGATTTCGGACATCCCTTTTGAAGGAAGTTTTGTATGGGGTATTGTGTTTTGTTCCCGAACACATCCCACTAACTTTAAGATCTTTTGAACATGATCTTCAACATCATGCTGGTGTCAAACCAGTCCGGCAATATTACTCCACGGCTGCCGACCTGCGCTAGACACGGCGCCACTTTGTTGAGCCGAGCTCAACTTCTTCGGATCATCATCTCGGCAAGCCGAACAAGAGCCCGGCATCGCGAATGATAAATCATCACCAACATCGCCGCCCCACAGATTACACGGAGCGGGCATACCGACATCGCCGCACGGTCGCTTCATCAAGCCGGCATCGACCACGTCACGACCTGCATCGACAGGGCCGCACTATTGCTTCTTCAAGCTGGTGTCCATCACGCCGACCCACTTCGACTCATCGGCTGACATCGAGGCTTCGACATCTCGGCTGGACCGGGGGCTTCGCCATCTCTTCATCAACCTACTTCGGACACTTCGGCGTCACTAGCCGACCAGCTCCATCACGTTAGGTGGGCCGAGAGCTTTGCCTCGGCGAGTCAACCTTTACCAGCATTGCCATGCCGTCGTTTTATCGCCCATCAGGCAATGGGTGTGCGGGGCGGGTCCCAATTTTAGGAATCACCTTCCTTCGGATTGCTACAACAAATAAACCAGGTGCTATTAATCCCAGTATTTTTTGCTTGTTTGGGTTCATTTTTCCCAAAGAATTATTACTCTGGTTTGTCCATCATATGTACATAGGTCTATCAAATGGTGTCCGCATTGACGACAGTCGCATGGTGGTTCGGTCAGTTTCCATACATAGTCCGGCGAACGCCGCATCCGGAGCTCGGACCGACCTGCGAATTCAGGCTTTGCCACGCCTTTACCGCATCACGCCGACGCCCTGCATCGACTTGACTTCGGCGCCAGGCCATATTTCTTTTATTACTCACTTTGCATAAATTATTTATTATGCAACGATTTTTTTTTAATTATCATTATTACTATTATCTCCGGTTTGCACTATTTTTTGTGCACAGGAAAATGATCCGGGGACTTCGGCATCACTCTGCCGGTCTGCATTGACCGTGCTATGTCACCACTTCGTCGTGTCGAGCTCTCCGCTCTGCCACCTCAGGACCGGCTTGAGGGATGGAACCTTGCCCCGCATCAAGCTCGGACCGCGTCATCAATACCGAACACGTTAACCAGCTAAGTCGCTTTCATGCTGAAAGCTTTAATTTCTAACTTGCGTTCGGTTCGACCAAGCATTATACTTTTTTGGAAAAAAGTTGCTTCTAAAAAATTTCCTTGTCCAAACTTTGTTTGTGATGCATAAATTCAAATAACCCGTTTACTTGGGGGCTTCCTTTATGAAGCTTTTCCTGTTGCATATGATTATACTTGTACGGCCGTTCCTTGTTCGTGTATTATGCCACAATATGCACCACATTGACTTAAGCGATTTGCAAGCTGGGTTGCCTTGCTCCTGTGTTTACCCCTACATTCCCGGTTGTTCGGCTAGGGAGTAAAGGGAGCACCTCTACGATTGTCACGATCGGGTCACCCGAGCCGGACCTCGGACTGGGTGAAGCCGAAAGCTAGCGCTCTTATAGTTATTCAATGATGGTCGGCACACAACAGAACTCATGAGTACAAAAAATCTATTGCACAAGTCTCATAATAACAATGAGCACCGAAGAAAGGTATCGGTGGGGGTACTATTTTCTTCGAAGATGCTTCTTACTCTTCGCAGTAATATAGCATAAGTTCCTTGAGCGCGCTTTGTCTGTTACAGCCTTATGGCCTGATTGCCTGGTTATTGGAAACACCGTCGATATTCTCGACCGATGGAGTACATAACACTTTTCGGTCCTTTACCGGAGAGGGAGAAGCTGACGGTCGGTTAAGACGCGTTTAAAGTTCGGTTGAACATAGATATGATATAAGTACTTCGGTACATGCAATCATTTTTCTACCCAAGTCACTTGGGGGCTCCTAAATTTATATGAGCTATTTTATAGTAAATGTGTTTTCTTCTTGGTCGTTGCAAAGTCTTTTTCTATCGTTCCTTTTTCGACGTGAGTGTGTGGTCAATAGCCAGCCGTAGGCTGACCCGCTTGAAGTCTTGAGATCGGATGTGTAATGTTAAAGCACGACAGAAGCACTCTTTTTTTCTAAGACCAATTTTCGGATTGGCACCGAACACTTGATCTTGTTCGGACGTCATGTTTTTACTGACGTTTCTTGGTTTTCCAAGCTTTTTGGCACTTTTAAACTATTTGTGCTTTTCGAGCATTAGTCTCGCAGTGCAACGCCGAACACCTTTAGGGATTCGGCAAAAACATTCTCAGATATTGCTATATATGCATCGGTTTCGAATTGTGTCTTCGGTCAATAGTTGGGTTGCTCGGCTCCTGCACTTGCTTCCTACGTTCCGTTTTGTTCGGCTAGGCGTGCAAAGGGAGAACCACTGCGATTGTGCTTCCAGCTCACATGGTTAAGCACCTCAGTGGAGAAAGCCGAAAACTGACTTTCACAATAAGCGTAAACTGGTCAGCGATCCGATGACTATGTTAAATGATGGGCCATTCATAACATTGGCCGAAGTGTTTACGGCTTGACCTCGACTGTCGCCGAACACTACCGGGGGCTATTAACTGGCCTCCCAAACTAAATTCTCGATATTTTGCTCTTACATTCGAGCTGAGGTTTCATGATCATGCTTAGCATGACAACCCAAAGAGAGGAACCGATAGCGGAACTATTTTCTTTGGACTTGTTTATAAAACCGTGTGGCCAGATTGCTTTGTTTGTCGTAAATCTTTGCCCTCATAAAGGCTTTATAAAGTAGGACAAACACTCCTCGGCTACTGGCCAAGGAGGTGGAAGCCGATGGTCGGTCAACAAAGTTTTGTACAATGCAGATCCAAGCATTAATGACGTAAAGTACTTGGATACATAGAGTCATTACACATAATTTGTGATTTTACTATGGATATTGATCCTTAATTTGGCCACCCGTGCCCGCATTAAGGCTCGGGGGCTACTGGGCTTTGGGCTTATTATTTACAAATATTAAAGGGGCACATCGATCCCCTGATCTGGTGTTGCCACCCGACCAGTGTCTCGGGGGCTACTGCATTGCTTGTTCAATGCAGAAAATTTTATGTGCAATATAGTTTCCGAGGAGATTTTGATCCTCAGGTTGGTCGGCCGCACCCAACCCAAGTCTTGAGGACTGAGCACGCCGCTTTTGTGTCCCGAAGTATTCTGCCGAGCTAGGACTTGATCCTCAGGCCGATTTTGCAAATCAACCTGAGTCTCAGCGGCTACTGGGATCAGCGGTCTTATGTCATCCTTCATGTGCATCTCGGGTTTTAGACCGATACAGATCTTGAGGGCTACTGGCTATATATCTCGGTAGAGAATAAATTGCACCAATAAAAAATATATCGGCCCATAGTCGGGGTGGTGCACCACCTCGGAAGCAGTCCCGCATAAAGCTCGGGCGCTAGTGGCTAGCTCCATAGAGGGCATTTCCGGCATTAAGCTCGGCTAACTCCTTCAACTTTTTTGAACCAAGGTGATATGACACCTCGGATATAATCCGGCATTGGAGCCTGGACACAGTCCGGTGTTGGAGCTCGGATATATTTTGGCGTTGGAGCTCGGATATACAGTCCGACGTTGGAGCTCGGATACATAGTCCGGCGTTGGAGCTCGGATACATTCCGGCGCTAGAGCTGGGAAGCGGTCCGGCGTTGGTGCTCGGCTGCAAAAGATACCTCGAATGCAGTCCGGCGTTGGAGCTTGGACGCAAGAGGACCCTGCCTCCCGGGAACAACTTCAAAACCGAGGTGTGGCATAAAAATAAACAAGGCATTGATAAAGGCCGTAAACTTAAAGGGGCTCCTCGGATACCCGACGTGTAAACTCGTCGAATGCATTTCGGCGATCCTCAAGATCGAAGATAAAGAAGATTTGTTGAACTAGTTTTCAAGACCGGCAACCGAAGATGAAGAACAATTCGGAAGAATCGAGGAGCGTCCCTAACTTGAAGACCGGTTCAGGGGGCTACTGATGGTGTCCCGGACTAGGGGGTACTCACCACGTCATCTCCTGATCTATTAGATTGGGCCGAGGACCCCCGTGGCCGTATACTCATGGGCTAGTTCGGACGGCTACCGCATACAAGGAAGATTCCACAAGACTTGGCGATCAAGACAAGGACTTCTCCCCACCGGCGTATTCGGCTAGGACTCTTGTTATCCTAGGCCTCCGGTGCATTATATAAACCGAGGCCAGGCTAGTCGATACAACATACAATACACATCAACAATCATACCATAGGCTAGCTTCTAGGGTTTAGCCTCTCTGATCTCGTGGTAGATCTACTCTTGTACTACCCATATCCTCAATATAAATCAAGCAGGAGTAGGGTTTTACCTCCGTCGAGAGGGCCCGAACCTAGGTAAAACAAAGTGTCCCCTGTCTCCTGTTACCATCCGACCTAGACGCACAGTTCGGGACCCCCTACCCGAGATCCGCCGGTTTTGACACCGACAGATCCCATCTCAGACTTCATGGCCTCAAGCCATTTTGCGGAATCTGGGCTCATCATCGCTTCTTCATAGTTCGTAGGTTCGTCATGGTCAAGTAACATGACCTCCAGAACTGGATTACCGTACCACTCTGGTGCGGATCTCGCTCTGGTTGACCTACGAGGTTCGGTAGTAACTTGATCTGAAGTTTCACGATCATCATCATTAGCTTCCTCACTAATTGGTATAGATGTCACAAGAACCGGTTTCTGTGATGAACTTCTTTCCAATAAGGGAGCGGGTACAGTCACCTCATCAAGTTCTACTTTCCTCCCACTCACTTCTTTCGAGAGAAACTCCTTATCTAGAAAGGATTCATTCTTAGCAACGAATATCTTGCCTTCGGATCTATGATAGAAGGTGTACCCAATAGTTTCCTTTGGGTATCCTATGAAGACACATTTCTCCGATTGGGTTCGAGCTTATCAGGTTGAAGCTTTTGCACATAAGCATTGCAGCCCCAAACTTTAAGAAACGACAACTTTGGTTTCTTGCCAAACCATAGTTCATAAGGTGTCGTCTCAACGGATTTTGATGGTGCCCTATTTAACGTGAATGCAACCGTCTCTAAAGCATAACCCCAAAATGATAGCGATAAATCAGTAAGAGACATCATAGATCGCACCATATCTAGTAAAGTACGATTACGACGTTCAGACACACCATTACGCTGTGGTGTTCCGGGTGGCGTGAGTTGCGAAACTATTCTACATTCTTTCAAATGTAGGCCAAACTCGTAACACAAATATTCTCCTCCATGATCAGATCGCAGAAAATTTATTTTCTTGTTACGATGATTATCCAGTTCACTCTGAAATTCTTTGAACTTTTCAAATGTTTCAGACTTATGTTTCATTAAGTAGATATACCCATATCTACTCAAATCATCTGTGAAGGTGAGAAAATAACGATACTCGTCGCGAGCCTCAATATTCATCGGACCACATACATGAGTATGTATGATTTCCAACAAATCTGCTGCTCGCTCCATAGTTCCGAAGAACGACATTTTTGTCATCTTGCCCATAAGGCATGGTTCGCAAGTACCAAGTGATTCAGAATCAAGTGATTCAAAAGTCCATCAGTATGGAGTTTCTTCATGCGCTTTATACCAATATGACCCAAATGGCAGTGCCACAAATAAGTTGCACTATCATTATCAACTCTGCATCTTTTGGCTTCAACATTATGAATATGTGTATCACTACTATTGAGATTCAACAAGAATGGACCACTCTTTAAGGGTGCATGACCATAAAAGATATTACTCATATAAATATAACAACCATTATTCTTAGATTTAAATGAATAACCGTCTCGCATAAAACAAGATCCAGATATAATGTTCATGATTAACGCTGGCACCAAATAACAATTATTTAGGTCTAAAACTAATCCTGAAGGTAGATGTAGAGGTAGCGTGCCGACGGCGATCACATCGACTTTGGAACCATTTCCCACGCGCATCGTCACCTCGTCCTTAGCCAGTCTTCTCTTAATCTGTAGTCCCTATTTCGAGTTGCAAATATTAGCAACAGAACCAGTATCAAATACCCAGGTGCTACTGCGAGCTCTGGTAAGGTACACATCAATAACATGTATATCACATATACCTTTGTTCACTTTGCCATCCTTCTTATCCGCCAAATACTTGGGGCAGTTCTGCTTCCAGTGACTAGTCTATTTGCAGTAGAAGCACTCAGTCTCAGGCTTAGGTCCAGACTTGGGTTTCTTCTCCTGAGCAACAACTTGTTTGCTGTTCTTCTTGAAGTTCCCCTTCTTCTTCCCTTTGCCCTTTTTCTTGAAACTGGTGGTCTTATTGACCATCAACACTTGATGCTCCTTCTTGATTTCTACCTCCGCAGCCTTTAGCATCGTGAAGACCTCGGGAATAGTCTTATTCATCCCTTGCATATTATAGTTCATCACGAAGCTTTTGTAGCTTGGTGGCAGTAATTGAAGAACTTTGTCAATGACACTATCAACAGGAAGATTAACTCCTAGTTGAGTCAAGTGATTATGATACCCAGACATTTTGAGTATATGCTCACTGACAGGACTATTCTCCTCCATCTTGCAGCTATAGAACTTATTAGAGACTTCATATCTCTCAATCCGGGCATTTGCTTGAAATATTAACTTCAACTCCTGGAACATCTCATATGCTCCATGACGTTCAAAACATCATTGAATTCCCGGTTCTAAGCCGTAAAGCATGGCACACTGAACTATCGAGTAGTCATCAGCTTTACTCTGCCAAACATTCTTAACGTTGTCAGCAGCATCTGCAGCAGGCCTGGCACCCAGCGGCACTTCCAGGATGTAATTCCTCTGTGCAGCAATGAGGATAATCCTCAAGTTACAGACCCAGTCCGTGTAATTGCTACCATCATATTTCAACTTTGCTTTCTCAAGGAACGCATTAAAATTCAACGGAACAACAGCACGGGCCATCTATCTACAACAACATAGATAAGCAAAATACTACCAGGTACTAAGTTCATGATAAATTTAAGTTCAATTAATCATATTACTTAAGAACTCCCACTTAGATAGACATCCCTCTAATTATCTAAGTGATCACGTGATCCATATCAACTAAACCATAACCGATCATCACGTGAAATGGAGTAGTTTTCAATGGCGAACATCACTATGTTGATCATATCTACTATATGATTCATGCTCGACCTTTCGGTCTCAGTGTTCCGAGGCCATATCTGCATATGCTAGGCTCTTCAAGTTTAACCCGAGTATTCTACGTGTGCAAAACAGGCTTGCACCCATTGTAGATGGACGTAGAGCTTATCACACCCGATCATCATGTGGTGTCTCGGCACGACGAACTTTGGCAACGGTGCATACTCAAGGAGAACAATTTTATCTTGAAATTTAGTGAGACATTATCTTATAATGCTACCGTCAAACAAAGCAGAATAAGATGCATAAAGGATAAACATCACATGCAATCAATATAAGTGATATGATATGGCCATCATCATCTTGTGCTTGTGATCTCCATCTCCGAAGCACCGTCATGATCACCATCGTCACCGGCGCGACACCTTGATCTCCATCGTAGTATCATTGTCGTCTCGCCAACTATTGCTTCTACGACTATCGCTACCGCTTAGTGATAAAGTAAAGCAATTACAGGGCGATTGCATTGCGTACAATAAAGCGACAACCATATGGCTCCTGCCAGTTGCCGATAACTCCGTTACAAAACATGATCATCTCATACAATAAATATAGCATCATGTATTGACCATATCACATCACAACATGCCCTGCAAAAACAAGTTAGACGCCCTCTACTTTGTTGTTGCAAGTTTTACGTGGCTGCTACGGGATGAGCAAGAACCATTCTTACCTACGCATCAAAACCACAATGATAGTTCGTCGGGTTGGTGTTGTTTTAACCTTCTCAAGGACCGCGCATAGCCACACTCGGTTCAACTAAAGTTGGAGAAACTGACACCCGCCAGCCACCTTTGTGCAAAGCACGTCGGTAGAACCAGTCTCGCATAAGCGTACGCGTAATGTCGGTCCGAGCCGCTTCATCCAACAATACCGCCGAACCAAAGTATGACATGCTGGTAAGCAGTATGACTTGTATCGCCCACAACTCACTTGTGTTCTACTCGTGCATATAACATCTACACATAAAACCAGGCTCTGATACCACTGTTGGGGAATGTAGTAATTTCAAAAAAATTCCTACGCACACGCAGGATCATGGTGATGCATAGCAATGAGAGGGGAGAGTGTCGTCCACGTACCCTCGTGGACCGTTAAGCATAAGTGTTATGACAACGCGGTTGATGTAGTCGTACGTCATCACGATCGACCGATCCTCAGTACCGAACGTACGGCACCTCCGTGTTTAGCACACTTTATCTTGGTCACATCCCGCGAACTCACGATCCAGTAGAGCTCGGGGAAGAGTTTTGTCAGCACGACGGCATGGTGACGATGTTGATGAGGCTACCGCAGCAGGGCTTCGCCTAAACAGCGCTACAGTATGACCGAGGTGGATTATGGTGGAGGGGGGCACCGCACACGGCTGGGAGAGATCTTTGTGATCAACTTGTGTGTCTAGAGGTGCCCCCTGCCCCGGTATATAAAGGACCAAGGGGGAGGCCGGCCGGACCGTGTTGGCGTTCCTAGGAGGAGGAATCCTCCTCCTAGTAGGAGTAGGGTTCCTCCCTTTCCTACTCCTACTAGGAGGGGGAAAGGCAGGGAGAGAAAGAGAAGGAAAGGGGGCGCCGCCCCCCCTTCTCCTAGTCCAATTCGGACAGGGGGAAGGGGGCATGCTGCCTACCCTAGGCCTCCCCCTCTCTCTTTCCCTTATGGCCCAACAAGTCCCATTAGTCCCCGGGGGGTTCCGGTAACGCCTCCGGTAGTCCGGTAAAATCCCGATTTCACCCGGAACTATTCCAATGTCCAAATGTAGGCTTCCAATATATCAATATTTATTTCTCGACCATTTCGAGACTCCTCGTCATGTCCGTGATCACATTCGGGACTCCGAACTACCTTCGGTACATCAAAACATATAAACTCATAAAACCGATCATCTCAGAACTTTAAGCGTGCGGACCCTACGGGTTCGAGAACTATGTAGACATGACCGAGACATGTCTCCGGTCAATAACCAATAGCAGAACCTAGATGCTCATATTGGTTCCTACATATTCTACAAAGATTGTCGGTGTCAAAACCGGCGGATCTCGGGTAGGGGGTCCCGAGCTGTGCGTTTAAGGCGGATGGTAAGAGGAGGCAGGGGACACGATGTTTTACCCAGGTTCGGGCCCTCTTGATGGAGGTAAAACCCTACGTCCTGCTTGATTTATTCTTGATGATATGAGTGTTACAAGAGTTGATCTACCATGAGATCGGAGAGGCTAAACCCTAGAAGCTAGCCTATGGTATGATTGTATGTTGTTCTACGGACTAAAACCCTCCGGTTTATATAGACACCGGAGGGGGCTAGGGTTACACAAGGTCGGTTACAAAGGAGGAGATATCCATGTCCGTACTGCCTAGCTTGCCTTCCACGCCAAGTAGAGTCCCATCCGGACACGAGACGAAGTCTTCAATCTTGTATCTTCATAGTCCAACAGTCCCGCCAAAGGATATAGTCCGACTGTCCGGAGACCCCTAATCCCAGACTCCCTCAGTAGCCCCTGAACCAGGCTTCAATGACAATGAATCCGGCGCGCAGTGTTGTCTTCGGCATTGCAAGGCGGGTTCCTCCTCCGGATATACCACAGAAGAGTTTGAATGAAAAGATAGTGTCCGACCCTACAAAATAAGTTCCACATACCATCGTAGAGAGAATAATATTTCCACAAATCTAATCTGCTGACACGTTTTGGCAACATGACATCATGCCATGGCTCGGCGATTATTCGAACCATTTTTCTTTAACTAGCCCCGCACATAACGCGAGGCAATTTCTTGACACGTCTTGTCAAAGCAGAGATCGTGTCCCCCTTATTACGGGATTCTCATTAATATGGGCGTGGGTAACCCAACCGCGCCTAGGACTCCTAGATTTTAGGCAAGTCCCAAACGGCTACGGGGAGGACACTTGATATTCACCCTCTTTATAAAGGGATAGGGCTTTTACTTTTTCCCTCCCGTGCTCAATCGAATCCTTCCCCCGCCTCGAGTTCTAACACCCAAAGCCCAGGTCGGGTGCTTCGAATCTCCAATCATGTCCGGATCCAGCCTCCAGGGCCAGTGGATGCCTTCCTCCGTCACGGAGGAGGACATCAAAAAGTTGAGGGAGGCCAGATATCTGACCATCGAGATTTCGCACAGGCTACCCGCCCGAGGGCAGGTCATCCCTACTCCCGAACCCAAAGAGAGCGTCGTGTTCGTCCCCCACTTCCTCCGAGGACTAGGCCTTCCTCTGGATCCCTTTGTCAGGGGTCCTATGTTCTATTACGGGCTGGATTTTCATGATCTAGCCCCGGATTCCCTCCTACACATATCATCATTCATTGTCGTTTGTGAGGCCTTTCTCCGCATTACCCCTCACTTCGGCCTGTGGCTCAAGACTTTTGTCGTGAAGCTGAAGATAGTCGAAGGGCAGCACGCAGCGTGCGGAGGCGCTCTAATAAGCAAAATTCCTGGCGCTTCATGGCCGAAGGGTTCCTTTCCAGAGGTATCCGGATTATGGCAACAGGAGTGGTTGTACATCACAGCTCCTAGAAGTGCCAAGTGGGTAGCTGCCCCTGCTTTCTGCTCGGGCCCTCCACCACAACTGATGTCATGGCTTAGCAGAGGGCTGAGCTGGGGTCCAGCCAAGGACGTGCTCATACTGCAGAGCCGCATTCAAGATCTCTTCAAAGGAGATTTCAGTCTGGTTATGGTGGTGCAAGTCATGCTGGTTCGTCGAGTCTAGCCATGCAAACGCCGGCCCCTCCGCATGTGGGAGTTCAACCCAGAAGGACCGCGCACTATTCAGAATTTCCTCGGCCTGACGCATGAGGAGATGTATAAATCATTCTTCGGACCCCAAATAGAGTGTCCGGATACTACCGAGGATGTGGGCCTGAGCAGCAACCGCACCGCCGACCAAGTAAGTACTCCTCTAGCCGAACACACCGTCTTTCATTTATCATGACGTCATTCTGAGAAATCGCCCTCCGACCAGGACTGGCTAACAAAGGCAAAGATGATTCGGTGTTCGGCCCCCCTTCCCGAGGGTTTGAACAATCTGGTACTGGAAAAGATGCTCGAGCTAGCACCTTGCCCGGAGCCCTCGAAGGAAGATAAAGGGGGGAATAATGAGGGCGAAAGCAGGCCCCCATCGCTACCAATTCCGACCGAGGGAATGAGCACCTCTGCGAGGGGGGATAACCAAGGGGAAGATTCTGACATTCTCTCGTACCGGGGAAGGAAGGGGACTGCCTCTGAAGATCCGGAAACCAAGGCTTCCAAACGGGAGAAGAAGTCTCCAACCGAGGGTCCTGCCTTGGGGGGTGCCCTTGCCGCACAAAGTCCGTGCGGGGATCAGCCCTCTAATGAGCCGTAAGTGATCAAAAAAATACTTAATAGTAAAGATATTCTACCTTACTTCCAAGGAAAATAACCGAAGCATTTATCTTGCAGTTCAGATCTTAGCCCTTCTCAACAGAGCTCGTCTTCAGGGGACCTTCTTCCGGAGATGATGGAGAGCGAAACGCCTCCCCCAGACTCCCCCGCTCAAGAAGTGGGCGACCTTGAAGTGTCGTCAAGGAGGGCCTCTCTGGATCCGGCGAGGCCAAAAGATAATTCTATAGTCACCCGAAGTACCCAGCATCTGGCTCTTGAAGAGAGAAAACAAAGGAGCCCGGCGCCGTCTAGTATGCGGTCGGACGCACTGAGGGATCTTCTAAAGCGAGCAACCATCTCGGGAGAACACCGTACATTGATGGGTACGGTGATGGAAAGGATTTCGTCCGCCGAAAGTGGGTTGCATGATGCCTTTATGAGTCTACTAACGGGCTTTGAGGTACATAAAATGATATACATTTGTGATAGTACCGCATATTTTTAGGTGTGCCCTGTGTAGATAGTAGCCCCTGAGACTCTGGTTGTTGCCGAGAGCGGCGGCAAACAGAGGATCATAGTCCCATGTAATAACCATACTGCTTTTATGTGCAGGTGGCGGAAGCTCCGGTGGCTAGCCGGACTAATGAGTTTGCCGAACTAAAGCGGCAACTGGATGCGGCAGATGCCGACATCGAGCTTGTTAACAAGCGGCTTGACGAGACACAGGGTAAGTGATGTTTTCTGGTGAATGTCACATAGTAAGAGCAGCGTGATGCTAGTATCTTTAATATGTTTTGACTGCAGATGGAGCTGCCACCGTGGAGAGCCTTCGGGCGGAACTTGCCCGAGCCAAAGAACAAGCAAGGAGTAGTAATGTGGCTGCTTTGAAGGCGGCCGAAGAGTTAAGAGCCGAGAAGGCCGCGCATTGCGAGAGCAAAGAGAAGATGGCCAAGATGGCTGTAAAGTTGAAAGACACTGCCGACCGTTGCCAGTTCCTTGAAGAAGAAAACCAAGCGAAGGCGACGGACCTCAAAAAGGCCACGCTGGCGACCAAGGACACCCGCTCTGCCATGAGAGCGAAGAAGGAGGAGCTGTGTGAAGCCTGTGATATTGTGGCTGGGAAGCCCTTTTTGCTGCGGAGGAAGTTCGGAGATCTGCGGTATGCCCCTCTGGATCGGTTTTGGAGTTCGGCAGACGCATATCTGGATTTGACGGCGAGTGCTGTCGATGCGGCCGAATACTTCCGAGATCAAACAGATCGTGAAGTGGACAAGCTATTCTGGTCGCAGTTTTACGTTTCAAAGCGTCTGCTTCCACTAACTGGTCAGCTTGCCGAGTGGGCCGAACTCAATAGATTGTCCAGACTCGCCATGAGGTCCGTCGTAGATCATCTGTGGCCGGAAGGGCCGAAGCCGAACATCTATTTCAGCTTAGTGCAGCAGTTCCTTGGTGCGGTGCCGCGCATCAATGCAATGAAGAGGTCGGCGTGCATAGAGGGCTCGCGGATGGCCCTTGCCCGTGTCAAAGCATACTGGGCGGAGATGGATGCTGCCACTATTGCGGCGCAGGGTTCGGCCATAGGCCGAGTGGCTGCCGAGCACTGTTTTGAAGAAGTTCTTGAGGCTGCTCGTTTGATAGAGGCCTAGTGCTCGAAGAATATTATGTTTGAGTGATATGTATTCCCATTGTAAGAACAATGTTTTATTAAATTTATCGAGGTTGTGTTTATACTTTTGCCCGAAGGTGATGTGGTGCCTCCTATGCGACCGTTTACGTATATATATGTATGTCCTGAAAGATTGCAGTCGTCGGCTTCAACCCCCACGCATATAATGCGGGGGTGTTCGCAGAAGACGCGTGTTCACACTTAATCCAACGTCTTGGTCCTATTAAGGAGGTGATAGTGCAGCGAACTAGGCAACCGGACTATAATGCTTTAACACTTTCACTTAGCCAGAGGAGTTTGACAGTGGGGCTACTATATAGCCCCTGGTGGCTCCGCACTCACCCAAATTCGAGGTGCGTACATGCCTGGCGGGAAACGGCCCTTCGTTAAGGCGGAGGAATTCTAAGATTCCAATAGTTCATCGAGTGGTTGACCAGTCTCACGCTTTATCATGACAGTCAGTTTTCGGCTTTCTCTACTGAGGTGCTCGTCCGGATGAACCAGGGCACAATCGCAGTAGTTCTCCTGGTGCCGCCTTAGCCGATAGAGTGGAACATAAGGCAGCAAAACACAGGAGCCGGGCAAACCCAACATTTGACCAAAGACATGATTTGGAGCTGATGCATATAAGGCCAAACTCATGACGCCGAACACTCCCTAAGGTATTCGGTCTTTATGGTGTAAGCCGGGCCTAAACAGTGCCCTTTGTAAGAAGCCCCTGGTGTCCAGGTACGTGCATTATTCTGACGTGGCCACATGCCAAGACGTCAGCATCCTTCTCAATTGTACTGAGAATCCGAGGGATGTGTATCAACAAGAGACAGTAAAAAAGGTTGACGCAGGGTCTTAATCTAAAAAGAATCCTTGGAACGGGTCCCTGCTGCACGTATGCGCATGTGTCTCCATTGTGCCGTATCCTGGATGGGTGTAGCACGATGGTCATCTGTAAAAGAGAGGAACTTAGGTGAAAAGTTGTCGTGCAAAAAGGTAGGTTTAAAGAAACCATGTACAGTTCAAGATGAGTAAAAATTGCCACTTGTCTGCGCGCGTTGAGCTTCTTGTATTTGTAATAGGGGTGTGGCCATCAAACCTGTATGAATTACATATAGCTGCACCGGACTCGTCTAACTGTGTCCGTGGTCTTGACGACCTATCGAATGCTTTAGTTGGTGAGGCCGTTTTAGTGTGCGGCTGCCAAGGCAGCCGCACTCTCTTCGGCGCGCAGGGATTGCTCAATATTTCCTTTTACTATAATGATGCCACGTGGACCGGGCATCTTAAGCGTGAGGGAAGCATAATGCGGTATTGCATTAAAGCGAGCGAAAGCTTCGCGTCCAAGTAGTGCTTGATAGCCACTTTGGAATGGAGCAATGTGGAAAGTTAAATTTTCGCTACGCAAGTTATCGGGGAAGCCGAATATAACCTCTAGTAGCAGGGAGCCCGTGCAATGAGCCACTGGGCCTGGCGTTACTCCTTTAAAGGTAGTATTGTTGTGGCAAATTTTCGTTGGGTCTATCCCCGTTTTGCGGATTGTGTCCTGATATATCAGGTTTAAGCTACTATCGCCGTCCATCAGGACTCGTGTAAAGTGGTATCCGTCAATTATTGGATCTAATACCAAGGCAACCCATCCTGCGTGCCAGATACTTGCTGAGTAATCCTGATGGTCGAAGCTGATCGGTTGAGACGGCCAGTGGCAGAGCTCCGCGGTGATATGCCCTTGGGCATGTTTATCTGGGAGTGTCGCGTTGTTTCTTCCCTTTATCATGTGTAACACGTTTACTGTTTTGACTTCTGGTGGAAATTTCTTCTGTTCCCCAGTGTTTTGCTTGCGAGGCTCATCCTCGTCTTTGCTTGGTGTATCCTGCCCTTTATGTTCAGCGTTGAGCTTGCCGGACTGCTTGAAGACCCAACATTCTCTGTGGGTATGATTTGCAGGTTTATCGGGGGTGCTATGGATCTGACATATTTGGTCCAGAATTTTGTTTAAGCTGGACAATTCATCTCTGGCGCCTTTAGAGGGCGGCTTTTGCTGACCTGGCCGAGAGCTTCTGAATCCAGCGTTTACTACCGTGCTCTTCGGGCTGTCTTCTTTATTCCGGCGCTTATTGTTTTTGCTGCGTCGTGATTTCCCATTTCCATCTCTAACTTCGGACGTACTTGGGTCGCTGGTGCTGCATCGGGCTAGCCAGCTGTCCTCTCCTGTGCAAAAGCGGGTCATGAGGCTTGTTAATGCTGCCATTGTTCTCGGCTTTTCTTGGCCGAGGTGTCTGGCAAGCCATTCATCTCGGACCCTGTGATTAAAGGCTGCCAAGGCTTCGACGTCCGGACAGTCGACTATTTGGTTCTTTTTAGTAAGAAACTTGTTCCAAAGCTTCCGGGCCGACTCTCAGGGCTGTTGAGTTATATGACTCAAATCGTCCGCATCCGGAGGTCGGACATACGTCCCTTGAAAATTCGCCCGAAAAGCGTCTTTGAGTTCTTCCCAGCTTCCAATGGAGCTTTCGGGGAGGCTTTTAAGCCAGTGCCGAGCTGGCCCTTTGAATTTGAGGGGTAAGTACTTGATGGCGTGGAGATCATCTCCTCGAGCCATATGGATATGGAGGATATAGTCCTCAATCCAGACCCCAGGGTCTGTTGTTCCATCGTATGCCTCTATGTTTACGGGTTTGAATCCCTCTAGAAATTCATGGACCAGCACCTTGTCGGTGAAACATAGGGGGTGTGCGGCACCCCTGTATCTGGGTGTACCATGGTGTTAGGATGTTTGTTGTGTTGCATCGTATGCTGGAGCGCGCTTTCATGGTCCATAAATGTATCTGGTTGCGTCGTCCTTTTGATGCGAGCCCTCGCGTGGATCGCGTATTGGCTTATGTGTGGCGTTGTTTGCCGCTCTATGTTGGTCGTGAGGTCGTCTATCCGGCCGGATGGCCGTTTTAATTTTTGGTTGCGGGGGATCTAAGGCCTCCTCGTCGAATTCAGGTAGCAACTTCCGCTTCGGGTAGCTCTTGGTGTGGTGATTACCGCCGTACTTCGCTGTTGTGTTGAGTACTTTATTCCATATGATTCTGAGTGTGTCTTGCGCAGCCTTGAGCCTTTGCTTCTGCTTTTTTAGACTCCTCGCGATGGCAACAAGCCTTTGATGGGCATTCTGTTGCTCCGGGTGTCTGTCCGGTGTGATGTCGTCCGGATTATTATCTTTGACAGAGTCGGGCTGTTCCGTTTGATTCTCCGTGTTGCCATAGTCCGGTGATGGTTCACCCTGTTCTAACGCTAGGTCTATATGATCGTTGTTTCTGCCGAGGCGGGATTTGGGGCGGCGCTTACGGTGCCGCTTTGACTGCTTCTCGAGGGGACAACCCTTCGTTGCGTCCTTCCGTTCCTTGTCGTCGTTTCCTTTTGGTGTGTCCACCATGTATAAGTCATGTGATGAAGTGGGCGTCTGGTGCCCTGTGGGCAGTGGTTCCTGTTCGTCTCCTGCATCGTCGTCCATACCGTCGATGTCTTCGGAGTCGAAGTCGAGCATGTCGGTGAAATCGTCGACAGTGGCTACTAAATGGGTGGTGGGTGGGCGGCGAATTTCTTCATCATCCGCATCCCAATCCCGTTGGACACAGTTCGGCCAGGATCCTCCTGACAAGGAGAGAGACCTTAATGAGTTCAGTATGTCGCCGAAGGGCGAGTGCTGAAAAATATCCGCGGAGGTAAACTCCATGATAGGTGCCCAATCGGATTCGATAGGAGCGGGCGCATGCGGTTCGGAGTCCGTGGCCGGAGAAGGATCCGGCAGTTTGACAACACGGCTCTCGTGAAGGGTAAGGTCGATATTCGGCTCGATCGCCGCTGAGGATGAGGCCTCCGTGGCAGGGTCTATCCACCCGTCCATGGACGGCGCAACTGGCTCCGAATTGAGGGTCAGAGCGGTTGCCGGTGCGATTTCTCGAACACTGTCCGATGGTAGAGCTAAATCGTACTCATCGTGACCGTGCGGCACACAAGGCAGGGGCTCGAATCCGTCGAAGATCAAATCTCCGCGGATATCGCCGTGTAGTTTAAGCTTCAAAACCTGACCTGGTGGCCAGGGGCGTAACTTTCGATCTGCTCCAGATGGCCAAGGGAGTTGGCCCACAGTGCGAAGCCGCCGAACACAAAGATCTGTCCAGGGAGAAAAGTCTCACCCTGGACTGCATCGCTATCGATGATTGTAGAAGCCATCAATCCTAATGGCGATGACATAGAGGAACTCTCAATGAAAGCACCAATGTCGGTGTCAAAACCGGCGGATCTCGGGTAGGGGTCCCGAACTGTGCGTCTAAGGCGGATGGTAACGGGAGGCAGGGGACACGATGTTTTACCCAGGTTCGGGCCCTCTTCATGGAGGTAAAACCCTACGTCCTTCTCGATATATTCTTGATGATATGAGTGTTACAAGAGTTGATCTACCACGAGATCAGAGAGGCTAAACCCTAGAAGCTACCCTATGGTATGATTGTATGTTGTTCTATGGACTAAACCCTCCGGTTTATATAGACACCGGAGGGGGCTAGGGTTACACAAGGTCAGTTACAAAGAAGGAGATATCCATGTCCGTCCTGCCTAGCTTGCCTTCCACGCCAAGTAGAGTCCCATCCGGGCACGAGACAAAGTCTTCAATCTTGTATCTTCATAGTCCAACAGTCTGGCCAAAGGATATAGTCCGGCTGTCCGGAGACCCCTAATCTCGGACTCCATCAAAGATCTTTATCGGTCAAAACGCACAACACTATACGTTCTCTTTGTCATCGGTATGTTACTTGCCCAAGATTCGATCGTCGGTATCCAATACCTAGTTCAATCTCGTTACCGTCAAGTCTCTTTACTTGTTCCGTAATACATCACCCCGTAACTAACTCATTAGTTATCATGCTTGCAAGCCTTATAGTGATGTGTATTACCGAGAGGGCCCAGAGATACCTCTCCGACAATCGGAGTGACAAATCCTAATCTTGATCTATGCCAACTCAACAAGTACCATCAGAGACACCATTAGAGCACCTTTATAATCACCCAGTTACGTTGTGACGTTTGGTAGCACACAAAGTGTTCCTCCGGTATTCGGGAGTTGCATAATCTCATAGTCATAAGAACATGTATAAGTCATGAAGAAAGCAATAGCAGTAAACAAACGATCAAGTGCTAAGCTAACGGAATGGGTCAAGTCAATCACATCATTCTCCTAATGATGTGATCCCATTAATCAAATAACAACTCATGTCTATGGTTAGGAAACTAAACCATCTTTGATCAATGAGCTAGTCAAGTAGAGGCATACTAGTGACACTATGTTTGTCTATGTATTCACACATGTATTATGTTTCCGGTTAATACAATTCTAGCATGAATAATAAACATTTATCATGAAATAAGGAAATAAATAATAACTTTATTATTGCCTCTAGGGCATATTTCCTTCAGTCTCCCACTTGCACTAGAGTCAATAATCTAGATTACACAGTAATGATTTTAACACCCATGGAGCCTTGGTGTTGATCATGTTTTTCTTGTGGTAGAGGCTTACTCAACGGGTCTGCAACATTCAGATCCGTATGTATCTTGCAAATGTCTATGTCTCCTACCTAGACTTGATCCCGAATGGAGTCGAAGCGTCTCTTGATGTGCTTGGTTCTCTTGTGAAATCTGGATTACTTTGCCAAGGCAATTGCACCAGTATTGTCACAAAAGATTTCCATTGGACCCGATGCACTAGGTATGACACCTAGATCGGATATGAACTCCTTCATCCAGACTCCTTCATTCGCTGCTTCTGAAGCAGCAATGTACGCCGCTTCACATGTAGATACCGCCACGATGCTTTGTTTAGAACTGCTCCAACTGACAGCTCCACCGTTTAATATAAACATGTATCCGGTTTGCGATTTAGAATCGTCCGGATCAGTGTCAAAGCTTGCATCAACGTAACCATTTACGATGAGCTCTTTTTCACCTCCATAAACGAGAAACATATCCTTGGTCCTTTTCAGGTACTTCAGGATGTTCTTGACCGTTGTCCAGTGATCCATTCCTGGATTACTTTGGTACCTCCCTGCTAGGCTAATAGCAAGGCACACATCAGGTCTGGTACACAGCATTGCATACATGATAGAGCCTATGGCTGAAGCATAGGGAACACTTTTCATTTTTCTCTCTATCTTCTGCAGTGGTCGAGCATTGAGTCTTACTCAACTTCACACCTTGTAACACAGGCAAGAACCCTTTCTTAGCTTGATCCATTTTGAACTTCTTCAAAACTTTATCAAGGTATGTGCTTTGTGAAAGTCCAATTAAGTGTCTTGATCTATCTCTATAGATCTTAATGCCCAATATATAAGCAGCTTCACCGAGTTCTTTCATTGAAAAACTTTTATTCAAGTATCCTTTTATGCTGTCCAAAAATTCTATATCATTTCCAATCAACAATATGCCATCCACATATAATATTAGAAATGCTACAGAGCTCCCGCTCACTTTATTGTAAATACAGGCTTCTCCAAAAGTCTATATAAAACCATATGCTTTGATCACACTATCAAAACGTTTATTCCAACTCCGAGATGCTTGCACCAGTCCATAAATGGATCGCTGGACCTTGCACACTTTGTTAGCTCCCTTTGGATCGATAAAACCTTCAGGTTGCATCATATACAACTCTTCTTCTAGAAATCCATTCAGGAATGCAGTCTTAACATCCATTTGCCAAATTTCATAATCATAAAATGCGGCAATTGCTAACATGATTCGGGTCTCATCGTGGTCAACTCCTTGAACTTGTCGAAAAACTTTTTTAACAAGTCGAGCTTTGTAGACAGTAACATTACCGTCAGCGTATGTCTTCTTCTTGAAGATCCATTTGTTCTCGATGGCTTGTCGATCATCGGGCAAGTCAACCAAAGTTCACACTTTGTTCTCATACATGGATCCCATCTCAGACTTCATGGCCTCAAGCCATTTTGCGGAATCTGGGCTCATCATCGCTTCTTCATAGTTTGTAGGTTCGTCATGGTCAAGAACATGACCTCCAGAACTGGATTATCGTACCACTCTGGTGCGGATCTTGCTCTGCTTGACCTACGAGGTTCGGTAGTAACTTGATCTGAAGTTTCACGATCATCATCATTAGCTTCCTCACTAATTGGTATAGATGTCACAAGAACCGGTTTCTGTGATGAACTTCTTTCCAATAAGGGAGCGGGTACAGTCACCTCATCAAGTTCTACTTTCCTCCCACTCACTTGTTTCGAGAGAAACTCCTTATCTAGAAAGGATCCATTCTTAGCAACGAGTATCTTGCCTTCGGATCTATGATAGAAGGTGTACCCAATAGTTTCCTTTGGGTATCCTATGAAGACACATTTCTCCGATTGGGTTCGAGCTTATCAGGTTGAAGCTTTTTCACATAAGCATTGCAGCCCCAAACTTTAAGAAACGACAACTTTGGTTTCTTGCCAAACCATAGTTCATAAGGTGTCGACTCAACGGATTTTGATGGTGCCCTATTTAACGTGAGTGAAGCCGTCTCTAAAGCATAACCCCAAAATGATAGTGGTAAATCAGTAAGAGACATCATAGATCGCACCATATCTAGTAAAGTACGATTACGACGTTCGGACACACCATTACGCTGTGGTGTTCCAGGTGGCGTGAGTTGCGAAACTATTCCGCATTGTTTCAAATGTAGGCCAAACTCGTAACTCAAATAATATTCTCCTCCACGATCAGATCGCAGAAACTTATTTTCTTGTTATGATGATTTTCCACTTCACTCTGAAATTCTTTGAACTTTTCAAATGTTTCAGACTTATGTTTCATTAAGTAGATATACCCATATCTGCTCAAATCATCTGTGAAGGTGAGAAAATAACGATACCCGCCACCAGCCTCAACATTCATCGGACCACATACATCAGTATTCATCGGACCAAAATAGATAATATAATAGCATGGAGCAATCAAAAATTATAGATACGTTGAAGACGTATCAAGCATCCCCAAGCTTAATTCCTGCTCATCCTCGAGTAGGTAAATTATAAAAGAAGAATTTTTGATGTGGAATACTTTCTAACATATTTCTCAATGTATTTTTTTCTTTATTGTGGCATGAATATTCAGATCTGAAAGATTCAAGACAAAATTTTAATATTGACATAGAAATAATAATACTTCAAGCATACTAACTAAGCAATTATGTCTTCTCAAAATAACATGGCCAAAGAAAGTTATCCCTACAAAATCGTATAGTCTGGCTATGATCTATCTTCACCACACAAAATATTTAAATCATGCACAAACCCGATGACAAGCCAAGCAATTGTTTCATACTTTTGATGTTCTCAAACTTTTTCAATTTTCACGCAATACATGAGCGTGAGCCATGGACATAGCACTATAGGTGGAATAGAATGGTGGTTGTGGAGAAGACAAAAAGGAGAAGATAGTCTCACATCAACTAGGCATATCAACGGGCTATGGAGATGCCCATTAATAGATATCAATGTGAGTGAGTAGGGATTTCCATGCAACGGATGCACTAGAGCTATAAGTGTATGAAAGCTCAACAAAAGAAACTGAGTGGATGTGCATCCAACTTGCTTGCTCACGAAGACCTAGGGCAATTTGAGGAAGCCCATCATTGGAATATACAAGCCAAGTTCTATAATGTAGAATTCCCACTAGTTTATGAAAGTGACAACATAGGAGATTCTCTATCATGAAGATCATGGTGCAACTTTGAAGCACAAGTGTGGAAAAGGATAGTAACATTGTCCCTTCTCTCTTTTTCTCTCATTTTTTTATTTGGACCTTCTTTTTTTGGCATTTTTTCTCTTTTTTTATTTATTTTTCATCCGGAGTCTCATCCCGACTTGTGGGGGAATCATAGTATCCATCATCCTTTCCTCACTGGGACAATGCTCTAATAATGATGATCATCACACTTCTTTTTACTTACAACTCAATACTTAGAACAAAATATGACTGTATGTGAATGCCTCCGGCGGTGTACCGGGATATGCAATGAATCAAGAGTGACATGTATGAAAGAATTATGAACGGTGGCTTTTCCACAAATACGATGTCAACTACATGCTCCTGCATGGCAATATGACAATGATGAAGCGTGTCATAACAAACGGAATGGTGGAAAGTTGCATGGCAATATATCTCAGAATTGCTATGAAAATGCCATAATAGGTAGGTATGGTGGCTGTTGTGAGGAAGGTATATGGTGGGTGTATGATACCGGTGAAAGGTGCGCGATAATAGAGAGGCTAGCAAATGTGGAAGGGTGAGGGTGCGTATAATCCATGGACTCAACATTAGTCATAAAGAACTCACATACTTATTGAAAAAATCTATTAGTTATCGAAACAAAGTATTACGCGCATGCTCCTAGGGGGATATATTGGTAGGAAAATACCATCGCTCGTCCCCGACCGCCACTCATAAGGAAGGCAATCAATAAATAAATCATGCTCTGACTTCATCACATAACGGTTCACCATATGTGCATGCTACGGGAATCACAAACTTCAATAGAAGTATTTCTCAAACTCACAACTACTCAACTAGCATGACTCTAATATCACCATCTCCATATCTCAAAACAATTATCAAGTATCAAACTTCTCTTAGTATTCAATGCACTTTTTATGATAGTTTTTATTATACCGATCTTGGATGCCTATCATATTAGGACTAAATTCATAACCAAAGCAAAATACCATGCTGTTCTAAAGGACTCTCAAAATAATATAAGTGAAGCATGAGAGATCAATAATTTCTATAAAATAAAACCGCCACCGTGCTCTAAAAGATATAAGTGAAGCACTAGAGCAAAAACTATATAGCTCAAAAGATATAAGTGAAGCATATAGAGTATTCTAATAAATTCCGATTCATGTGTGTCTCTCTCAAAAGGTGTGTACAGCAAGGATGATTGTGGTAAACTAAAAGGCAAAGCTTCAAATCATACAAGACGCTCCAAGCAAAACACATATCATGTGGTGAATAAAAATATAGCTCCAAGTAAACTTACCGATGAACGAAGACAAAAGAGGGGATGCCTTCTGGGGCATCCCCAAGCTTAGGCTTTTTGGTGTCCTTGGATTTACCTTGGGGTGCCTTGGTACTCCCCAAGCTTAGGCTCTTGCCACTCCTTGTTCCATAACCCATCAAATCTTTACCCAAAACTTGAAAACTTCACAACACAAAACTTAACGGAAAATCTCGTGAGCTCCGTTAGCGAAAGAAAACAAAACACCACTTCAAGGTACTGTAATAAACTCATTATTTATTTATATTGGTGTTAAACCTACTGTATTCCAACTTCTCTATGGTTTATAAACTCTATTACTAGCCATAGGTTCATCAAAATAAGCAAACAACACACGAAAAATAGAATCTGTCAACAACAAAACAGTCTATAGTTATCTGTAACTAACTCAAACTTCTGGAACCCCAAAATTCTAAAATAAATAGCTGGACGTGAGGAATTTATCTATTAATCATCTGCAAAAAAAATTAACTAAATATCACTTTCCAATAAAAATGGCAGCAATTCTCGTGAGCGTTAAAGTTTCTGTTTTTTACAGCAAGATCAAAAAGACTTTCCCCAAGTCTTCCCAATGGTTCTACTTGGCACAAACACTAATTAAACACAAAAAACACAAAAAAACAGAGGCTAGATAAATTATTTATTACTAAACAGGAGCAAAAAGAAAAGAATAAAAATAAAATTGGGTTGCCTCCCAACAAGCGCTATTGTTTAACGCCCCTAGCTAGGCATAAAAGCGAGGATAGATCTAGGTATTGCCATCTTTGGTAGGCAATCCATAGGTGGCTCTCATAATATATTCATATGGTAATTTTATTTTCTTTCTAGGGAAGTGTTCCATGCCTTTCCTTAACGGAAATTGGAATCTAATATTCCCTTCCTTCATATCAATAATTGCACCAATCGTTCTAAGGAAAGGTCTACCAAGAATAATAGGACATGTTGCAATCTATATAAAGAACAATGAAATCTACGGGCACATAATTCCTAACAATAAGAACATCATTAATATTTCCCATAGGTTTCTTAATAGTGGAATCCACAAGGTGCAAGTTTAAAGAACAATCATCAAATTCACGGAAACCTAGCAAATCACACAAAGTTTTTGAGATCGTGGAAACACTAGCACCCAAATCACACAAATCATAGAATTCATGATCTTTAATTTTAATTTTAATTGTAGGTTCCCACTCATCATAAAGTTTTCTAGGGATAGAAACTTCCAACTCAAGTATCTCTTCATTAGATTGCATCAAAGCATCTACGATATGTTTAGTAAAAGCTTTATTTTGACTATAAGCATGAGGAGAATTTACCACAGATTGCAACAAGGAAATACAATCTATCAAAGAGCAATTATCATAATTAAATTCCTTGAAATCCAAGATAGTGGGTTCTTTGCTATCTAAAGTTTTAACCTCTTCAATCCCACTTTTATCAATTTTTGCATCAAGATCTAAAAACTCCGAATTTTTGGGACGCCTTCTAAATAAAGTTGACTCATCTCCAGTCCCATAATTATCAAGATTCATATTGCAAACAAAGATTTAATAGGGGACACATCAGTCACTTTTAGATCTTCATCCTTATTATCATGAAAACTAGAAGAACACGCTTTTATGAAGTAATCTTTTTTAGCACACATCCTAGCGGTTCTTTCTTTGCACTCATCAATGGAAATTCTCATGGCTTTGAGGGACTCATTGATATCATGCTTAGGTGGAATAGATCTAAGTTTCAAAGAATCAACATCAAGAGAAATTCTATCCACGTTCCTAGCCAACTCATCAATCTTAAGCAAGTTTTCTTTAATCAAAGCATTGAAACTCTTTTGCGAACTAATAAATTCTTTAATACTAGATTCAAAATCAGAGGGCGTCTTATTATAATTTCCATAAGAATTGTTGTAGGAATTGCCATAATTACTATAGGAATTACTAGGAAACGTCATAGAATTAAAATTACCTCTACACGCGTTGTTACCAAAATTGTTCCTACCAACAAAATTCACATCCATAGATTCATTATTATTCTAAATCAAAGTGGACAAAGGCATATCATTAGGATCAGTAGGAGCACTCTTATTAGCAAACAATATCATAAGTTCATCCATCTTTCCACTCAAAACATTAATCTCTTCAATTGCATGCACTTTTTTACTAGTAGATCTTTCGGTGTGCCATTGAGAATAATTAACCATAATATTATCTAGGAGTTTGGTAGCTTCTCCTAAATTGATTTCCATAAAAGTGCCTCCCGCGGCCGAATCTAAAAGATTTCTAGAAGCAAAATTCAATCCGGCATAAAAATTTTGTATAATCATCCATAAATTCAAACCATGTGTAGGGCAATTACGTATCATTAATTTCATCCTCTCCCAAGATTGTGCAACATGCTCATGATCAAGTTGCTTAAAATTCATAATATCGTTTCTAAGAGAGATGGTCTTAGCAGGAGGAAAATACTTAGAGATAAAAGCATCTTTGCACTTATTCCATGAATCAATACTATTTTTAGGCAAAGACGAAAACCAAGCTTTAGCACGATCTCTAAGCAAAACGGAAATAGCTTAAGTTTAACAATATCATTATCCACATATTTGTTCTTTTGCATACCACACAAATCAACAAAGTTGTTTAGATGGGTAGCAGCGTCTTCACTAGGAAGGCCAGAAAACGGATCTTTCATGACAAGATTCAGCAAAGCAGTATTAATTTCACAAGATTCAGCATCAGTAAGAGGAGCAATCGGAGTGCTAATAAAATCATTATTGTTGGTATTGGCAAAGTCACACAATTTAGTATTATCTTGAGCCATCATGACAAGCAAGCAATCCAACACACAAGCAAACAAGCGAAGAAAAAGCAAACGGAAAGAGAGGGCGAAAGGAAAAGAGGGCGAATAAAATGGTAAGGGTGAAGTGGGGGAGAGGAAAACAGAGGCAAATGGCAAATAATGTAATGCGAAGGATAAGAGTTGTGATGGGTACTTGGTATGTCTTGACTTGGCGTAGATCTCCCCGGCAACGGCGCCAGAAATCCTTCTTGCTAAGCACTGCGTTGGTTTTCCCTTGAAGAGGAAAGGTGATGCAGCAAAGTAGCGTAAGTATTTCCCTCAGTTTTTGAGAACCAAGGTATCAATCCAGTAGGAGACCATGCGCAAGTCACCTCGTACCTGCACAAACAAATAAGAACCTCGCAACCAATGCGATAAAGGGGTTGTCAATCCCTTCACGGCCACTTGAAAGAGTGAGATCTGCTAGAGATAATAATGATAAGATAAATATTTTTGGTATTTTTATGATATAGATTGAAAGTAAAGATTGCAAAATAAAATAGATGGGAAACTTATATGATGGAAAATAGACCCGGGGCCATAGGTTTCACTAGTGGCTTCTCTCAAGATAGCATAAGTATTACGGTGGGTGAACAAATTACTGTCGAGCGATTGATAGAAAAGCGAATAATTATGAGAATATCTTGGTATGATCATGTATATAGGCATCACGTCCGTGACAAGTAGACCGAAACGATTCTGCATCTACTACTATTACTCCACACATCGACCGCTATCCAGCATGCATCTAGAGTATTAAGTTCATAAGAACAGAGTAATGCCTTAAGCAAGATGACATGATGTAGAGGGATAAACTCATGCAATATGATATAAACCCCATATTTTTATCCTCGATGGCAACAATACAATACGTGTCGTTTCCCTTTTTGTCACTAGGTTCGAGCACCGCAAGATTGAACCCAAAGCTAAGCACTTCCCCCATTTCAAGAAAGATCAATCTAGTAGGCCAAACCAAACTAATAATTCAAAGAGACATGCAAAGATAAACCAATCATACATAAAAGAATTCAGAGAAGATTCAAATATTGTTCATAGATAAACTTGATTGTAAACCCACAATTCATTAGATCTCGACAAACACACCGCAAAAGAAGATTACATCGAATAGATCTCTAAGAGAATCGAGGAGAACTTTGTATTGAGATCCAAAGAGAGAGAATAAGCCATCTAGCTACTAGCTATGGACCCGAAGGTCTGAGGTAAACTACTCACACATCATCGGAGGGGCCATGGAGTTGATGTAGAGGCCCTCCGTGATCAATGCCCCCTCCGGCGGAGCTCCGGAAAAGGCCCCAAGATGGGATCTCTTGGGTATAGAAGGTTGCGGCAGTGGAAATAGGGTTTCGTGGTGCTCCTGGATGTTCTCGGGGTATATGGATATATATAGGAGGAAGAAGTAGGTCGGTGGAGCAACGAGGGGCCCACAAGGGTGGAGGGTGCGCCCAGGGGGGTAGGAGCGCCCCCTGCCTCGTGGCCTCCTCGATTGTTTCTTGACGTCCACTCCAAGTCCTTTGGATCACGTTTGTTCCAAAAATCACGCTCACAAAGGTTTCGTTCTATTTGGACTCCATTTGATATTCCTTTTCTGCGAAACACTAAAATAGGCAAAAATACAGCAATTTGGGTTGGGCCTCCGGTTAATAGGTTAGTCCCAAAAATAATATTAAAGTGTAAAATAAAGCCCATTAACATCCAAAACAGATAATATAATAGCATGGAACAATCAAAAATTATAGATACGTTGGAGACGTATCACTCTTCAAACCCCATCTTTTTTGGCGCCTCTTTCAGATGATGAGATATATGTTCAACTGTTCAAGGGGAGTGGTAGCATATGGTGATTACTTTGAGTGCAAGAAGGATGCCCTTGAAAAGGTTGGCTTCTCCACTTACCAGAAATGCACTACGGCTATTTGTATGCTTGCATACGAAATTCCCGGTGATCTCGTGGATGAGTATGTACGCATGAGTGTTTGACCCTGAGTACTTGACAGAGCCAAATGTCACGGATATAAACCGGTTGTTGGCGATCAGTGCAGATAGGGGCTTCCCAAAAATGCTTGGTAGCATAGATTGTACGCACTAGAAGTGGAAGAAATGTCTATTTGATTGGTAGGGGCCATGCAAGGGGCATGTAAAATGTTGTGCCTGAGCACCAACAACCGACAACGATTCTACAGTTTATTCAATTTCATCACGAAATGCATGATTGGCAAAATCACATTCAACTCCAAATGTTATGGTTGAGCACATGTGGACTCACCTTGGTAACTAGTAGATGTATTGGTTCATTTTCTTTCGATGTATTTGTGGCAATTTAAATTTGATTGTAAACTTTGTGATTTTATGGTTGTAAACTATTTTTTATTGTGATACTATGTGATTTATTTGGTTGTGAACTATATGCGATGTTTTTTAGACGTATGCATTCAGAAATTGTATATTTGGCCGCCGGATTGCTAGTCAGACCAAATGTGTCGGCCAATTAGACGTACCGTCAACACAACCACAAAATGTGGCTAACACAACATAAAAAGTGGCTAGACATTGTCCCTTTACCCGACCCAGACATATAGGACGCGTTTTTTACCCACATAAGGTCCAACTAGGCCCGTGCGGGAAGGAATCAGGTTGTTTGGTTGTCATGTATACACTGTTCGGCCTGCATGACATGAACTTTACAACACTCTGAGCCAGGCCCGCGACCTACGCCTAGATCGACAGTTTCTCCAGAGCCAGGCTCATGCGAGGCATGGGAGGGGAAAGCGGCGCTAAGCTCCAGTGACTAGGGAGATGGCGCGAGCTCGCCCACGTCTCCGAAAAATCGGCGGGGGGATTTCGGCTCACCCCCCGCCGATTCGGTCGCCCTATTTAGCCTCCATCCTCTCACCGCCCAAAGCCCCGCCACCCTTCTCCCTCCTTTTGATCTTTCCCACCGACGCGCATCGGCACCAATGAACAAGTAATTAAGCAGAGCTCCTTCATCATCTGACGGTCTACGGCAGCGGCCACTCCCGTCCTCAACTTCTCCGACCCTTTCCGCGTCCCCCCGAGCTGCATCCATGGCCTCTGTGAGTTCAATGACCTCTTTCTCTGTGTTTGTTCTATCTGGATCTAAGAGGATGTGGTCGTAGGGTTAGATGTGCAAGCATGTGGTAGGGTTGACTCGTGCATTGATCTTTGAGCAGATGCTAGATTTTGATGTAGTGATAGCTTTTTGTGCTAGATCTGTGTAGATTGAGTAGTATGATAGTGATGCACACTATGGTCTATGGATGAACACTATGGATTCATACCTAGTTGTGTAGGATTTGTAGCATGCTAGAGTAGCTATTTGTGATGAACACAATGAACTCATAGCTAGTTCTGATGTTGTGGTAGCTATTGGTGATGGAGTCATATCTAGGTTGCATGTATGCTCCTACTTTCATGGATCGTCCGGTTGTTATGTTGTGGTACTGTGTGTTCTATGCTTACTATGTATGCCCGATACGATTGTAGGACATGACCACGCAGGCGCAATATCCTAGGCAGGCCCTTGTCCTGTCGGACAACTAGTTTGCGGTCTCCTATATTGAGGACTTGCAGCCCCTGATACGTCCATTTTGCATCATGTTTTATTATTGTTATTTATAATTTTTTATCCATAATAATGCTTTTGGAGTAATTCTTATGCCTTTTCTCTCATAATTTGCAAGGTACACATCAAGAGGGAGAATTCTAGCAGCTGAAAATCTGGACCTGAAAAAGCTACGTCAAGCCACCTATTCTGCACGACTCCAAACAAGCTGAAACTTCACGGAGATTTTTTATGGATTATTTAAAAAAATTTGGAGCAAATAACTACTAGAGGGGGCCCACCAAGTGGGCACAACCCACCTGGGCGTGCTAGGGAGCCCAAGCGCGCCCTGGTGGGTTGTGCCCTCCTGAGCCCACCTCCAGTGCCCATCTTTTGGTATATAAGTCATTTTGACCTAGAAAAAAATAAAGAGAGGACTTTCGGGACGGAGCGCCGCCATCTCGAGGCGGAACTTGGGCAGGAGCACTTTTGCCCTCCGACGGAGCGATTCCGCCGGGGGAAATTCCCTCACGGAGGGGGAAATCATCGTCATCATCATCACCAACAACTCTCCCATCTTGGGGAGGGAAATATCCATCAACATCTTCAACAGAACCATCTCCTCTCAAACCCTAGTTCATCTCTTGTGTTCAATCTTGTTATCGGAACTATAGATTGGTACTTGTGCGTGACTAGTAGTGTTGATCACATCTTGTAGTTGATTACTATATGGTTTATTTGGTGGAAGATTATATGTTCAGATCCAATATGCTATTTAATACCCCTCTGATCATGAGCATGTTTATCATTTGTGAGTAGTTACCTTTGTTCTTGAGGTCACGGGAGAAATCATGTTGCAAGTAATCATGTGAATTTGATATGTGTTCGATATTTTGATAGTATGTATGTTGTGATTCCCTTAGTGGTGTCATGTGAACGTCGACTACATGGCACTTCACCATATTTGGACCTAAGGGAATGCATTGTGGAGTAGCAATTAGATGATGGGTTGCGAGAGTGACAGAAGCTTAAACCCCAGTTTATGCGCTATTCCGTAAGGGACCGACTGGATCCAAAAGTTTAATGCTATGGTTAGAATTTATTCTTAATACTTTTCTCATAGTTGCGGATGCTTGCGGGAGGGTTAATCATAAGTAGGAGGTTTGTTCAAGTTAGAACAACACCTAAGCACCGGTCCACCCACATATCAAATTATCAAAGTATCGAACACGAATTAAACCAACATGCTGAAAGTGACTAGATGAAATTCCCGTGTACCCTCAAGAAAGCTTTGCTTATCATAAGAGACCGTTTTGGCATGTCCTTTGCCTCAACAGGATTGAGCTACCTTGCTGCACTTTTGTTACTACTATCGTTATTTCCTTGTTACAAATTATCTTGCTATCAAACTACTCTACTACTTACAATTTCAGCACTTGCAGACATTACCTTACTGGAAACTATTTGTCATTTTCTTCTCCTCTTTGTTGGGTTCGACACTCTTATTTATCGGAAAGGGCTACAATTGATCCCCTATAATTGTGGGTCATTGATGCGTCCATTTTGCATCATGCTTTTATATCAATATTTATTGCATTATGGACTGTTATTACACATTATGTCACAATACTTATGCCTATTCTCTCTTATTTTACAAGGTTTGCATGAAGAGGGAGAATTCCGGCAGCTAGGATTCTGGGCTGGAAAAGGAGCAAATATTAGAGACCTATTCTTCACAGCTCCAAAAGTCCTGAAACTTCACGGAAGTTATTTCTAGAATATATAAAAAATATTGGGCGAAAGAAGTTCCAGAGGGGGGCACACCCTGGCCACGAGGGTGGGGGCGTGCCCTACCCCCCTGGGCGCGCCCCCCTGTCTCGTGGGCTCCCTGTTGGCCCTCCGATGCCCATCTTCTGCTATATGAGGTCTTTTGTCCGAGAAAAAATTGTAAGCAAGCTTTGGAGAAGAAACTCCGCCGCCACGAGGCGGAACCTTGGCGGAACTAATCTAGAGCTCCGGCAGAGCTGTTCTGCCGAGGAAACTTCCCTCTGGGAGGGGGAAATCATCACCATCATCATCACCAAAGATCCTCTCATCGGGAGGGGGTCAATCTCCATCAACATCTTCACCAGCACCATCTCATATCAAACCCTAGTTCATCTCTTGTATCCAATTTTTGTATCCAAACCTCATATTGGTACCTGTGGGTTGCTACTAGTGTTGATTATTCCTTGTAGTTCATGCTAGTTGGTTTACTTGGTGGAAGATCATATTATCAGATCCATTATGCAGACTAATACCCCTCTAATTATGAACATGAATATGCTTTGTGAGTAGTTACGTTTGTTCCTGAGGACATGGGAGAAGTCTTGCTATAAGTAGTCATGTGAATTTGGTATTCGTTAGATATTTTGATGAGATGTATGTTGTCATCCCTCTAGTGGTGTCATGTGAACGTCGAATACATGACACTTCACCATTGTTTGGGCCTAGAGGGAGGCATTGGGAAGTAATAAGTAGATGATGGGTTGCTAGAGTGACCGAAGCTTAAACCCTAGTTTATGCGTTGCTTCGTAAGGGGCTAATTTGGATCCATATGTTTCATGCTATGGTTAGGTTTACCTTAATACTTCTGTTGTAGTTGTGGATGCTTGCAATGGGAGTTAATCATAAGTGAGATGCTTGTCCAAGTAAGGACAGTACCCAAGCACCGGTCCACCCACATATCAAATTATCAAAGTACCGAACGCGAATCATATGAACGTGATGAAAACTAGCTTGAAGATAACTCCCATGTGTCCTCGGGGGCGCTTTCCTTCATATAAGAGTTTGTCTAGGCTTGTCCTTTGCTACAAAAAGGATTGGGCCACCTTGCTGCACCTTATTTACTTTTATTACTTGCTACTACTACCTCTTGAGCACTGCGTTGGTTTTCCCTTGAAGAGGAAAGGGTGGTGCAGTAAAGTAGCGTAAGTATTTCCCTCAGTTTTTGAGAACCAAGGTATCTATCGGAGTAATGGGCCACGGGTAGGCCAACCCGAGCCCTAGAACCTTTCAAGACATTGGGGCAGGCTGCGCCCCTCAAGACCCCAGGACGAAGAGCCGCCTTCAAGAAGTCAACGACAAGATGGCCGACTGACCACTCACGGCTGAGTCCCAGGGACGACTTCAGGGAAAGCCGACTCCTGACTGGCGACTTCTAGAGAAGCCGGCTTTGGGGAGTCGGCCTGCGACTCAAACACACCCCACGACCTCATCAAGTGGGACGGGGCAGGGGAGTGGCAACAATGAAGCCCGCTCCCGCCCCTTACCAAGGGCAGGCATGGCCACAGCACGCCGTACCCCAGAAGATCTCTGTGCGGCGTGGCACTGTTGCCATACCGGCCCTGACATCAGCACCGCAGGACCGAATCCTGCACCCACGACGGCTTGTCTGTACAGCCCAGAGGCAGCGGGTCCCACCAGTCAGTGAGACCCCAGGAGACGGCAAGAGGACCACCAGTCGAGCCCGTTGGGAGTCGGCCCCGGGAGTCAGCCGAGCCCTCCCTCGGGGCCCATGCACCATTAATCAAGATGTGATGGAGAGTGGCACTAGTGATCGCCCGCCAGGCGGCGGGGCTGTTGCCACGACCTCATGATCAAGCCCGCATCATCAGAAGCACGACTACAGTAATCAGCAGCCGGCAAGACCCGCCCGTGGCGGACACGGCCTGTCGGCTCCGTACCAGGCCAGTCGGCGGGGCCCGCCAGTCGGCGGGCCCCAGCGGTCGGCAGGGAAGACGGAGGCCAGAGGCGTTGATGGTTGTGCCCGCGTCCAGCCGGATTACCATTGTACCCCTAGGAGGTAGGCCTATATAAACCCCCCCAGGGCACCCATGCAAAGGATTGGAACCCATTAGCTCTAGACCAGATCATATAGGAGGGAGAGAGCTAGCCTCGCCCTCTCCTACCTCCAGGAAACAGCTCAAGGAGCAACCGTGTAGACACTTTGCCATAGTGATCATGCGGAGACCCCGCAGAGCAGCAGTAGGGGTATTATCTCCCCAGAGAGCCCTGAAGCTCGGTAAGATTCGCCGGCGTGCATGTCTTCGCCTCATCCCGTTTTCAGGCACCGGCGACGTTCTACTTGCCCCCACCATGATAAGCCATCCTTTGGCATATGTCGCACCTAACCCCCGACATTTGGCGCCCACCGTGGGGCCTGGTGCACCGCCGTCCGGAGACCTGTTCTAGACGGGAACCCTTTTCCTCCCTGGCGAGCGCAGCCAGCCAAGCATGCCAGACGGGGTTTGCGCCGACGCGCTGCGCGGCATTGAGATCGCATGCGCAGCCAGCTGCCTGGCCGAACTTGTCGGCGAGGTTCGCCTCTCCGACGAACCTGCATCCGACGCAGGCACGGGCAGCTCCGAGAGCCTCCTCGCGGGCCTCCTCGATCAACTCCACGTTTCCGGCGAGCGTGCCGTAGACTTGGAGTCTGTTGGCTCCACCGACCTGATGCTGGTTGACTCCAACACCGCGTCGCTCGACGCGTTCCCCACTAATGTGGTGGTCTATGACGAACCTCTCCCTCGCGCGGAGAGCGACGGAAGCACCATCAACGAGGTGCTCGTCATTACTCATGACGAGCTCCCCGGCGGAGGAGCGCACGACTCTCTCGGCGCGGTGCTACAAGACCTAACTGCGCCCATTCCGGAAGACGCTGACGCAGAGGCGTTGGAGGCGTGCCGCCTTCAGCTCGTTGAAGGCGCGAAGAAGCTGGCCAGCATGAGACGCTTGTCAGAAGCCTACCAGCGGGAGATGGATCGCGCCATCGGTGGCTCGCCGGCCCCGGCAGGGCCCAGCCGCCTTGGCGCGGTCTAGCAGCGCGGCGTAGCCATCGCCAACCTGTTTGGGGCAAGCCGCCCTGTGTACGCTACACCAGGGGAGAACATCCGAGCCGCCCAGGCAGCGGCAGATGAGCTGGACAATTTCGAGGGCGAAGAATGCCGCCTCATGATGGAGCGAGTCCAGCAGCTCCTCGACGCGGCCGCCGCACAGAACGAGGTCGGCTGCCGCACGGAGGCACCGCAGCGGCAAAACGACGACCTTCGCCGAGATCAAGGCGCGACGTCTCGGACGCCGACTGGCGGCGCCCGAGGAAGAAGAGACAAGGATCCGGCTGTCAGCCACAGTCGGACTCGCATTACCATAGAGCGCGACCGAGACGGTCGCCCGAGAGCAGTGGAACGACGGGACGACTGTCCGCCTCCCCCTCCTCGCAAGGAGAGGCGAGTCTCCCTGCCGCCTGTTGACCATCTGACTCTCGGCGACCGCCTTGGCCGCCGAGAAGGAGTTGGAGAGAATGGCGGCCGCCACCGGATCGACCGACTTCACCGATCCCTAGCACTGGAAGAAGAAGACGAGCTGGGTCCGCCTTGTTTCGAGCCCCGCATTCGGGACGAGCCCTTTCCCAGAGGGTTCACGCTCCCAAGAGACATGCCCAAGTATACCGGCTCCGTGAAGCCGGAAGACTGGCTAGTCGACTACTCCACGGCTGTCAGCATAGCAAACGGCAACAAGCGTGTCGCCGTAAAGTATGTTCCGCTCATGCTCCAGGGCACGGCCCGGACATGGCTGAACAGCCTGAAGCCCCGCAGCATCAACAGCTGGGTCGACTTCACCGAAGCGTTCGTCCGCAACTTCACCAGCACGTACAAGCGTCCTCCCAAGCCTCGTCAGCTCTCCTTGTGCGTGCAAGGCCCAGATGAGTCGACTCGCGATTACCTCACGCGTTGAGCCGATCTTCGGAACTCCTGCAAGGGCGTGCGCGAGGTGCAAGCCATCGAGTACTTCATAGCCGGGTGCAGAGAAGGCACCCTCCTCAAGCACAAGCTCCTCTGCGATGAGCCAGAAACCCTCGACGAGCTGCTGATCATAGCGGACAAGTATGCCACGGCCGACTCCTCCATGAAGGCAGAGATTCAAATCAGCACAACTGGCAAAGTGGCCCCTCAAGCTCCAATAACTCCGGTGGGAGACTCCAACCGGCGACAATAGCAGGGCGACCACAAGCGCAAGGCCCCGCAGCCGGCAGGTCGCGACCGTTGAAGCCCAGTAGCCGGATGGGCAGCCTCCGCCCAAGCGACAGAAAGGCGGCAAGCCAAACTGGTTGCCAGCCTTCTCCTACGAGCAGACCCTGGATGGACCTTGCAAGTTCCATATTGCCGTGAAGCCGTCGAATCACACCACCCGGAAGTGCCACTGGCTCACCAGGATCGCCAAGGGAGACGGCCTCCTGCCACCCCCTCCTGCTGGGCAGCCGCCTCCGCCTCTGCCCAAGCAGCCGGCTATCAGGTTAGTCGGTGCAGTACAAGACGAATACCCTGAAGAACACGAAGCCTACGTGGTGATTACCAGTATGGCTAATGATCGACGCAGCAGGCGGCTGCGGCGACAAGAGGTGAATGCGGTAGCATCAGAGATGCCAGAGTTCATGCACTGGTCCGAGAAGCCCATCAGCTGGAGCAGGGCTGACCACCCAAAGGTGATGCCAAGTCCGGGCTCCTATGCCTTGGTCTTGGATGCCACCTTTGCTACGGATAGACGAGCCGCGCGTTTCTTGCGAGTTCTGATAGACGGAGGCAGCAACATCAATATCCTGTACAAGGACACCATGGAGAAGTTAGGAATCAAGCAAAGACAGCTTCAGAACAGCCGGACTGTGTTCCACGACATTGTTCCTGGGCTTTCCTGCTCACCAATCGGCAAGATCCTGATGGACGTCCTCTTTGGAGACAAAGATCACTTCCGCCGAGAGTCTGTTTGCTTTGAGGTGGTGGACCTCGAGAGCCCATACCATGCGCTACTCGTCCGACCCGCCTTGGCCAAGTTCATGGCGGTCCCCCACTACGCCTACCTCAAGATGAAGATGCCCAGTTCCAGGGGAATTCTGACTGTGGCCGGTGACTACCGGAAGTCGTCAGCCTGCGCGGCTGAGAGCAGTCGGCTGGCCGAGTCCCTGGTAATCGCGACCGAGAAGCGGCTCCTTGAGCGAGTTGTGGCGATGGCCGGCAAGCACCCAGAGGTATCACCCAACCTGAAGGAGTCGGAGGCTGAAGGTTCGTTCAAACCGGCCAAAGAGACAAAGAAGATACCCTTGGATCCGGAGCACCCAGAGAGGTACGCTGTCATAGGTGCAAACCTCGATAGCAAATAGGAAGGCGAGCTCGTCGATTTCCTTCGTGAGAATCGGGACATCTTTGCATGGTCCCCCAAAGACATGCCAGGTGTACCGACGGAATTTGCCGAGCACAAGTTACATGTCCGATCTGATGCAAAGCCGGTCAGGCAGCCCCTACGCTGCCTATCATAAGAGAAGAGAAGAGTTGTCGGAGAAGAGATAGCCCGACTCCTCGCAGCCGGCTTCATTATGGAAGTGTTCTTTCCAGAATGGCTAGCAAATCCAGTCCTGGTACTGAAGAAGAACAAGCAGTGGCGAATGTGTATTGACTACACGAGCCTCAACAAGGCCTGCCCCAAGGACCCATTTGCTCTACCAAGAATCGACCAGGTGATAGACTCCACAGCCAGATGCAAGCTGTTGAGTTTTTTGGATGCATACTCAGGATATCACCAGATCAAGCTGAACCCAGCTGGCAGACTGGAGACCGCCTTCATCACGCCGTTTGGAGCCTTCTGCTACCTCACCATGACGTTCGGCTTAAGGAATGCCGGCGCCACCTTTCAGCGTTGCATGCAGAAGTGCCTCCTCAAGCAGCTCGGCAGGAACGCCCATGTCTACGTGGACGACGTGGTGGTGAAGACGGAAAAGCGTGGAACACTGCTGGAAGACCTCAAGGAGACCTTTGAGAACCTGCGCCGATTCCAGATCAAGCTCAATCCCGAGAAGTGTGTCTTCGGAGTACCAGCCGGCCAGCTCCTTGGCTTCCTGGTCTCTGAACGCGGCATAGAATGCAACCCAGTAAAGATCAAGGCCATTGAGAGAATGGAGGTACCCAGCCGACTGCTGGATGTGCAAAAGTTCACCGGCTGCTTGGCGTCCATCAGCCGATTCATCAGCCGGCTCGGCGAGAAAGCTCTCCCCTTATACCAACTCATGAAGAAGACCACTTTTTTCGAGTGGAACCATAAGGCAGACGAAGCTTTTCTCCAGTTGAAGAAGATGCTGACTACTCCACCCGTCCTGGTGGCTCCGACTCCCAAGGAACCTATGCTCTTGTACATCGCCGCCACCAGCCGGGTAGTCAGCATGGTCATTGTAGTGGAACGCAAGGAGGAAGGCAAGGCACTACCTATCCAGAGACCGGTATATTACCTGAGCGAAGTACTGTCGACCTCCAAGCAGAACTACCCCCAATACCAGAAGATGTGCTATGGCGTACACTTTACTGCCAAGAAATTGAAGCCTTACTTTCAAGAGCATCCAATCACGATGGTCTGCACGGCCCCGCTTGCCGAGATCATTGGTAGCCGAGATGCTTCTGGCCGAGTGGGCCATAGAGCTGACTCCCTACACCATCCACTACTAGCCCCGCACCGCTATCAAGTCACAAGCACTGGCCGACTTCCTCGTCGACTGGGCCGAGACCCAGTACCTACCTCCAGCGCCTGACTCCACCCATTGGCGGATGCATTTCGACGGCTCCAAGATGCACACCGGCTTGGGAGCCGGCATCGTCCTCACCTCTCCTAAAGGCGACAAGCTCAAATACGCACTGCAAATCCATTTTGCCGCCTCCAACAACGTCGCCGAGTACGAGGCGCTCATTCACGGGCTCCGGCTTGCCAAAGAACTTGGCATCCGCCGGATCTTGTGTTATGGCAACTCGGACTTAGTGGTCCAGCAGTCATCTGGCGACTGGGACGCGAAAGATGCAAACATGGCGAGTTACCGTTTCCTCGTGCAGCAACTCAGTGGGTATTTCGAAGGGTGCGAGTTCCTCCATGTGCCAAGAAATGACAACGACCAAGTAGACGCCTTGGCACGAATCGGCTCTACCCACCAAGCAATACCATCCGGCGTCGCCCTTCAATGTCTCCTCAAGCCATCTGTCAAGCCTTCACCAGAATCAGACTCCATTTTTGTGCCGGATCCTCCCAAAGACGTTGGATCTGACTCCAGAGCCCCGGCAGTCGGTGCGGGGATTTTGGCAGATGGCTCCAAAGCCTCCACAGTCAAACCCGGCCCGGGGACTGCGGTGACGGACTCGAAGACTCCAGAACTCGACCCAAGGGCCACGCCAGTCGGCCTAGGGACTTCATTAGCCCAGGAAGCGGTTGTTGACTCCAACCCGCCGCCTCCCAGCCCAACCGCCCTCGTCCAAGTCGCAGTTCTGGCAGTCGAAGAAATAGCAGCACCCTCATGGGCCCAGCCCATCCTCAAATTCCTGGTGAGCAAAGAGTTGCCGACTGATGAGACCTCAGCTCGGCAAATACAATGCCGAGCGGCAGCCTACACCATAATCAACAGAGAGCTGGTCAGGCGCAGCGTCACTGGTGTCTACCAGCGCTGCGTAGAGCCAGAGCAAGGCCAAGCAATTCTCAAAGACATCCATCAAGGCGAGTGCGACCACCATGCGGCTTCGAGAGCACTCGTCGCCAAAGCCTTTCGACACGGTTTCTTCTGGCCGACTGCCCTAGAAGAGGCCAAGGAGTTGGTCCAAAAATGCAAAGGGTGCCAGAAGTTCAGCTCCAAGCCGCACCAGCCGGCTTCTGCACTCAAGACCATCCCCATTGCCTAGCCTTTCGCAGTTTGGGGTCTAGACCTGGTGGGACCATTCAAGACAGCACGAGGTGGCTTACTCACTTACTTGTCGCAGTGGACAAGTTCACCAAGTGGATAGAAGCAAAGCCAATCAAGAAGCTGAACGGTCCGACTGCCGTGACTTTCATCTCCGATATCACAATTCGGTACGGCATACCACACAACATCATCACCGACAATGGCACAAATTTTGCCAAAGGCACCTTGGCCCGTTTTTGCGCAACACAGGGCATCCGACTGGACCTAGGGTCCGTCGCCCATCCACAGTCAAACGGCCAGGTGGAGCGAGAAAACGACCTCATCCTGTCCGGCATCAAACCCCGGCTGATCGAGCCTTTGGAGCGCTCGGCTGGCTGCTGGCTCGATGAGCTACGAGCCGTCCTCTGGAGTCTGCGCATGACTCCAAACAAGTCAACTGGCTTCACGCCTTTCTTCCTCGTCTACGGTGCCGAAGCCATCATCCCAACGGACATAGAGTTCGACTCACCACGAGTCACCATGTACACCGAGGAGGAAGCGGAAGAAGCACGACACGACAGCGTCGATCTGCTGGAAGAGGGCCAGTTGTTGGCACTCAGCCGGTCCAGCATCTACCAGCAGAGCCTGCACCGATACCACAACAGGAAGGTCAAGCCAAGATCTTTCCAAGAAGGCGACCTTGTGCTCCGGCTGATCCAGCGAACAGCCGGCCAGCACAAGCTGTCGGCGCCTTGGGTGTCACGACCGGTTTTCCAATAAAAATATTTATTGGGAAACCAATCTTTTGAGTCCAGTATGAGAGAAATCCTCCTCACTGGTAGACAAATTCTTGATACAATAAGCCAGTAGCATAAAATATATTACAGGGTCGAACTACGGTTGCTCAACCAAATTATTACAAGCACGCCAATAAATATACATAATGGCGGACATGACACAGTGGTGTGGAGGCATACTACTGACTCGAGGATAGGTCGGTGGTGGAAAAACACAGCGGGGAGAGAGATACAAGACTCTAAAACTATCATCTCATCGAGCGTCGAGGTGAGGCTCGATGAATTTATCTGGTAGCGGAAGCGGATATAATACAGTGACCAAATCCAGGGTCACACGAGACTGACTGGGACTCCTCTAGGCGTCGGACTCGCTATCAAATTCTTCATCCATGAGATCGCCTTCGTCAGCATCTGGCCAAATCAACAAGCCAGTGAGTACTTTGAAAGTACTCGCAAGACAGTTCGGACGTAAGATATAACAAATGCATGCATGAATGCGTCCTGATTAATTCACCAATGTACATTCAAAAATTAGCATAACGAGGTAAGAAAAAGGGAAACGGCGGTAGTCCTCCTGAAATCCCAACAAAACATAAATGAAGACCGATCGGGTGTCTAAAGCGACGCCTCGAAAGGTGAACAAATAAATATAAGGAAATGATGCCACAGTCGGGCGTCTTAGCGACACCACATAATAGGCTTTAAAAGAAATGCCACAGTCGGACGTCGGGGCGACATCACAGAAAGGGCTTTAAAAGAAATACCACAGTCGGGCATCTTAGCGACACCACATAAAGGGCTTTAAAAGGAATGCCACAGTCGGACGTCGGGGCGACATCACAGAAAGGGCTTTAAAAGAAATGCCACAGTCGGGCGTCTTAGCGACACCACATAAAGGGCTTTAAAAGAAATGCCACAGTCGGGCGTCTTAGCGACACCACATAAAGGGCTTTAAAAGGAATGCCACAGTCGGACGTCGGGGCGACATCACAGAAAGGGCTTTAAAAGAAATGCCACAGTCGGGCGTCTTAGCGACACCACATAAAGGGCTTTAAAAGAAATGCCATAGTCGGGCGTCTTAGCGACACCACATAAAGGGCTTTAAAAGGAATGCCACAGTCGGACGTCGGGGCGACATCACAGAAAGGGCTTTAAAAGAAATGCCACAGTCGGGCGTCTTAGCGACACCACATAAAGGGCTTTAAAAGAAATGCCACAGTCGGGCGTCTTAGCGACACCACATAAAGGGCTTTTATTCACAAGGAAATAATGCTCATAATAAATATTCAATTCATGAGAATAAACGGGTTAGTCCATCCACAGGAATAATCATTTAACCGGACTTAGCACTCATGCGATTCACCGGAGTCTCTGTCATCAAAACTGACATTTGGTCAGGATAAGTTAATATCGAACTTGGACATGGAATAGATGATTCGAAGGAATATATGACTCTGCAGAGTTTGTACAAAATTTTTCCCACAGCCAACGGATTTCCGTAGTCACGAAGGACTAGTTCCATTTACGGTATTTCGGAAGAAAACACAGCTAACCAGTACACACCCATCCTACCTCTCGATGCTAGGAATCACCCTAGACATCGTCCAAGAAAAACTTTTGAGACGGGGAGATCACAATCTCGAATAGCATGGGATCAAATTTATATACGCGCGCTCTAAGGGGTGCCCCCCTCTCTGTCCCAACCGGAAACACCCATGCCCCCTGACCGGATGACTGGCTTTAATCCAGGGCCATGGAACCATCATCACGGCCTCTCCTTTTTGGTGTGTACCAGGAAAGCGGTTTACAACTTACTAAGCCATATTCCTTGCGGAAAACATGTGGTAGTACAAGGAAGGAAGAATGGAAGGAACTGGAATGATACGAGTTGACATTGAAGTCACATAGTCTGGCATAAGCCTGGCATGCTACAACACTGCCATCTTACCCATCCTCATGCCAACACATGGCCATGCATACTCACATCCATCCACTCATGGATTTTCGAAACTCACTTGCCTCATCGTCTCAGGTAACATGACATTCGTCGGTATGTTCATCAACATGCCATAAACCACTTAATGCAAACATGCCAAAACAATCATCATATCAAAAGTTCAAACATGCTTGCCTGGTTCGGAGTAGTCGGAGCCTAGCTCGATGAAGTTCGCGGCTCCGTCACCTCCTTCGGTATCTACGGTATAAAGAAAATATATGCGCTATCGTAAATACCAAGAGGTGCACAAAAAGTATTCCAAATATTCTTCAAATAAATCTGATAAAAACTAGACAAAATTTTAAAGAGGACAGAAAAAGAATCAATCAAAAATACTTTTCTGTTAAAAAGTTATAAAGGTTTTTGTCCAGGGACTCATTTGTAATGAAACAGAAGGTTTCCAGGGGCTAGCTTATAAAAACAGAAAACGTTCCAGTCTTGAATACGCCAGCCCAGAGGGGAAAGCGTATTTTGCCCGAAGGCGTTTTCAGAAAACGATTCGTTTAAAAGGATCTGAGAGGCTGACGGGCGGGTCCCAGTCGTCAGGTTTAAACTTTCAAACGGGGGACGAAGCTCGTCGGCGCCCAAGAGCCGCGGTGGTCGCCGGCGGCAATCCACGGCGAGGCAGGAAGATCGGAGGGTACCTCCGTGTTCAGGGCGCCCTTCCGCATCGGTTGGTGGTGGTGGTGGCGGTCGGCGAGCACCACGTCGACGGCGAGCCTTGCTCCAGCGGACGGCGGTTCAGGTGGTCGAGGGCCTCGTCGGATGGAGCTGCGAAGGCCAAATTGAGGAGGGGGTTAGACTTCTGGTAGCTAGAGGGGGTAACTGACGGGGTTTGGGTGCCGGAGACGGCCTCACCGGAGCGAATCGAGGTGGAGGACGAGGCGGAACGGGGCGGCCGGAGTCGGGGGAGGAGACCTCCTCGAGGTCCTCCTGGTGGCTTGGCAGGGTCTTGGAGAGGTGCGGTGAGGGTGTGGGGGTCGTGAGCGAGCTCGGGGTCCTTTTTATAGGCGATCCGAGGCGGTGGCCATGAACGGGGATCTCCGGTGAAGGTTACGGCGGCGCAGTGCTTGGTCGGGGGAGATTAGGGAGTTGGGCGTCATCGTGGAGGTTTACTGGTTCCATTCAGACGCTAACCTCAGCGGGATTCGGTTGTTTAGGGGGAGCTTGACGGAACGGGGCGGTGCGGGCCCGTCGGCGGCAGAGAGCGTGCCCAGTGCCTGCCGGGCCACTGCGACGGTGCAACGGGGTGTGCTGGCGTGCATGAGGCCACGCGGAGCTACAAGGAGGATTGGGCGGCGCCGAACGGCGTTGAGCCGCCGTTCTGCTCTCTGTCGGCCGCTACGGTGGTTCGGCCGCCGCAAGACACGCCGGCGCAGGCGGGCCAGGGCGCCGCCGACGCCGGGAAGGCGCCAAGCGCACGTGTGGTGCTCCAGACAGGAGGAAGAGGCGGCGAGGAACGTGCCAAGGGCACTGTCTACGCGTGATAGAAACTGACAAACGAAAACGACACTGAATCTGAATATTCCTGAAAATGAACAGCAACAGCGCAAGCAAGGTGTTCGACAGAATGAATTTGGTCTCTGGGGATTTTTCCTTGAGCTGATTTTTGGTGGAGTGGCTACTCATTGCTCCAGTAGGCTGCCTGAATTTTGGTGGAATTTTTGAAGAAGTGTAGATATGAATTTCAACAAATTTGGCAAATCTGGTCCAAACTTGCAGAGACTGAAATTTGAAAAATTTGAAAAGAGGAGGAGTGGATCAAGATGGTTCTGGATTGTGGGTAAAAAGGACCATCCAGGAGAGTTGGTTTGAGGTCAAAGCTCAAATGCAAAAGGGTACTTGCTTTGAAAATCTCTCAGGCTCCAAATAATTTGCAGAAATGATTTGAGGGGAAAGAAAATTAGAATAAAATCCAAAACTTGCTTGGATTAGTTGGGACAGAGAACTTAGGTTGATTACAAGGAGGAGGGGAGGTTTTGGAGGGGTTTTACCACATGGGCAAAATACAAAGTCATGGGTGGTTTCCAAGATATGAAAATCCCAAATTTTCATAGAGTTTCTTTTTAAAAGAAAAAAAAGATTAAAACTCCCAAAATAATTTGAGAGGGAACCAATAGAGAAGAAGTTTCAAAATATCAAACACCATAGTTTGAAGAAAAATAAAATCCTTGCCAAAGAAAAGGAAGTTTTTAAGAGGAAGGTTTTCTGGAAAATTTTAAATGGCCTCTTTTCAAAAACCACAAAGTTTTTGCTGAAAACCAAATAAAAATTTTGGAGTGTCACAACACCTACCCCCTTAGGAAAAATCTCGTCCCCGAGATTCCAGCTGATCCTTAAATAAGTATGGATGTTTTGTCCGAAGAAAATCCTCTCTTTCCCAAGTTGCTTCGCTTTCGGTGTGGTTGCTCCACTGAACTCTGAAAAACTTGATGGTCTTCTGTCGGGTTCTCCTTTCAGACTCCTCTAATATTTTTACTGGGCATTCCCGATAAGTGAGGTCTGGCTGCACGTCAATGTTCTCATGGAATACTTGTTTCTCTGGTTTGCTTACGCACTTCCTTAATTGAGAGACGTGGAACACGTCGTGAATGTCGGACAAGTCTTCGGGTAAGTCTAGCTGGTAGGCTACAATGCCTCTTCGTGCCACTATGCAGAATGGTCCAATGAATCTTGGTGCTAACTTTCCTTTAATCTTAAACCGTTGCAGTCCCCTCATAGGTGATACTCGTAGGTACACAAATTCACCGGGTTCAAAATTGACCCCACGATGTTTCTGATCGTAATAACTCTTCTGTCGGCTTTGAGCGGTCTTGAGTCGGTCCCTGATTAGCTTGACTTTTTCCTCGGCTTCTTTGAGCACGTCTGGGCCGAAGATACGGCTGTCTCCGGTCTCTGACCAATTTAGCGGGGTACGACATCTCCGTCCGTATAGGGCTTCAAAAGGTGCCATTTGCAGGCTGGCCTGGTAACTGTTGTTGTATGTGAACTCGGCATATGGCAGGCTTTCTTCCCAACTGGTTCCATAGGTGAGGACACATGCTCTCAGCATGTCTTCTAAAATTTGGTTTACGCGTTCAGTCTGTCCATCAGTCTGGGGATGGTAGGCTGTGCTGAAGGCCAATTGAGTTCCCAGAGCCTGTTGTAAATGATCCCAGAATCTCGAGACAAATTGAGTGCCTCTGTCGGATATTATAGTCTTCGGGACTCCATGCAGACAAACTATACGGGAGAGATAAATCCTGGCAAGCTTCTGAGTGTTGTAGGTTGTCTTCACTGGAATGAAATGTGCCACCTTGGTTAATCTATCGGTGATGACCCATATGGCATCATTCCCGTGTCGTGACCGAGGTAGTCCGACAATAAAATCCATCCCTATTTCATCCCATTTCCACTCAGGTATTTTGTTTGGTTGCAGTAGTCCGGCTGGTTTTTGATGCTCAACTTTTATGCGTTGACAAGAATCGCAACATGCAACGAATGTGGCTATGTCCCTCTTCATACCGTGCCACCAAAATCTTTCCTGAATATCCTTATACATTTTGGTTCCTCCAGGGTGGATTGAATATGGAGTGGTGTGTGCTTCAGCTAGGATTTGCTGTCTGAGGTCCTCTATGTTTGGCACGCAGAGTCTGTCCCCGTACCATAATATTCCATCATCGCCTATGACAAATTCCGAGGCCTTGCCCATACTCACCTTTCTTTTAATTCCTTCAATGCTGGGGTGACCAGGCTGAGCTTCTTTAATTCTCTCCACAAGGTCGGGCTTTATTTCCAAGTTTGATATGGTGCCTCCCGCGATCATTAACAAGTTGAGTTTGGCAAATTCTTGTTGGAATTCAGGTCTCAAACTTTGCAGACTGTTTTCGTCGGAGCTGGGGTTTCGACTAAGAGCATCGGCCACTACATTTGCTTTCCCTGGATGATAGTGGATACCAACATCATAATCCTTTACCAATTCCAACCAGCGTCGTTGTCGTAAGTTTAGTTCTGGCTGTGTGAAAATATATTTGAGACTTTTATGGTCCGTGTATATTTCACATTGATTCCCAAGTAAGAAATGCCTCCATTCCTTAAGTGCATGAATGACTGCTGCCATTTCTAAGTCATGAGTGGGATAATTTTCCTCATGCTTGCGGAGTTGTCGTGAAGCGTATGCGACAACCTTGCCTTCTTGCATCAACACGCACCCGAGACCTTTTCGGGATGCGTCACAATACACCTCAAAGTTTTTGTGTATGTCTGGCACAACTAATACCGGTGCTGTGGTTAATTTCTGTTTTAACTCTTGGAAACTTTTTTCGCAGGCTTCTGTCCATTCAAATTTCTTGTCCTTCTTGAGCAACTGCGTCATTGGCTTGGCTAGAGTGGAGAATCCTTCAATAAATCTGCGGTAATATCCTGCCATTCCCAAGAAACTTCGTATGTCCGTTACGCTGGCTGGTGCCTTCCAGTCAAGTATGGCCCTAACTTTCTCCGGGTCCACTGCGATACCGTCTTGGGTCAGCACGTGACCTAGAAAGCCTACTTGTCTTAGCCAAAATTCGCACTTGCTGAACTTGGCATACAATTGATGTTTCCTGAGTTCTCCTAGCACAATCCTGAGATGTTCCGCGTGCTCTTCTGGTGTTTTGGAGTATATCAAAATATCATCGATAAATACCACAACGAACTTGTCCATAAACTTCATAAATACTTTGTTCATGAGGTGAACAAAATATGCGGGGGCGTTTGTTAATCCAAAAGGCATAACTGTGAACTCATATAGTCCATATCTGGAGGTGAAGGCTGTTTTGGGGATATCTTCTGTTCGCACTTTTAATTGATGGTATCCTGACCTTAAGTCAATCTTTGAGAATACCTTGGCCTGAGCGAGCTGATCAAATAAATCATTTATTCGTGGCATCGGGTATTTGTTCTTGACTGTGACCATGTTAAGTGCTCGGTAGTCTATGCACAATCTTAGTGTTCCATCCTTCTTTTTGGCAAATAAAATTGGTGATCCCCAAGGTGAGGAGCTGGCTCGAATGTATCCCTTGTCCAGTAATTCCTTTATTTGTTTCTTCAACTCGATCAACTCGGATGGTGCCATTCTGTATGGTTTCTTGTATATGGGGGTGGTTCCTGGTGCTAGCTCAATGCTGAATTCTATTTCTCGGTCTGGTGGCATGCCTGGTAGTTCTTCGGGAAATACGTCTGGAAATTCACATACTACTGGAACCTTGCTTAACTCAGAAACGTCCACCTTATTCAATCTCGGCTGCCGGGGTATTTTTCTTTCCTTGGCTGATACTTTTATTGTCTTCCCGTGGTGGTGCGTGAGAATTACGGTCCGGTTGAAACAGTCAATAAAACCTTTGTTGGTGGTTAACCAGTCCATCCCTAGGATGACATCCAGTCCTTTATTTTCCAACACAATAAGATTGGCGTAAAATTTCAATCCTTCGAACTCAATGACCACATTCTGACAGTAACTCTGAGTAACTTGCTGAATCCCAGGGGACTTGATGATCATGGATTTTTCCAAGGGAAACATCGAAAAATTATTTTGCAAAGCAAAACTTTTCGAAATGAATGAGTGAGAAGCTCCAGAATCAAACAAAACCGTTGCAGGTATTGTGTTGACAGGAAACGTACCGAGTACGATATCCGGAGCATTTTGTGCTTCTTCTTTGGTCACGTGGTTTAGATGACCCTTCCTGTGGTTGTTGTTGGGGTTGAAATTGTTGCGCTTGGGCGCTGAATTATTTCCACCATTGTTTGGCTTCGGGGTCGAGTTCCTTGGCTTGGGGCACTGTTTGGCGTAGTGCCCTTCTTCTCCACAAGCGTAGCAAGTAACGCCTGGGCGATATGTGAACTCTTTGTCCCTTGCATGGAAATTCTTGGTTGGGCGAGAGATGTTTGTTGTAGGTTTGTGTGTCCCACCTTTCTGAAAATCTGTCCTGCTTCGGTGGTTGCGTGCAAGAGTAGTCTGGTCTCTTTTTCCCTTACGTAAATCCTCCAAGCTACGTCTCTCATTTTCCAGAGTAATAGCTTTGTCCACTAGTGTCTTAAAATCTGGAAAAGTGTGAACGACCAGTTGGCATTTAAGCGCGGGCGCCAGACCGTCAAGGAATTTCTCCATCTTCTTGCTTTCAGTCATACGTTCTTCATTGGCGTAGCGGGACAATAGAGTAAATTGACCGTTGTATTCTGACACTGTCATGTTCCTTTGTTTGAGGTCATCGAACTCTCTCTTCTTAATTTTCATAATACTCTTGGGAATGTGTGCACCACGGAAACCTTCCTTGAAATCATCCCAGGTTATATCATTTTCGTTGGGGTGCATGTGCAGAAAATTCTCCCACCATGATGCAGCTGCTCCTGTGAGATAGTGCGGAGCATATAGTACTTTCTCGAGATCTGAACATTTTGCAATAATTAATTTTCTCTCCATATCTCGAAGCCAATCCTCGGCTTCAAGAGGCTTGTCAGTATGAGAAAATGTTTGGGGACGTGTCTTCTGTAGCTCAGATAACTTGGAATGCTGCTGATACTGTCCATGGTGATTTCCCATGTTGATGACTTGGTTCATCATTTCCCGATGTTGTTGCTGACTCTGCTCATAAAGGCGGCACATTTGTGAAAGTGCCGATTCACTGCCCTGTTGGCTTGACTGTCCCTGAGTGAACTCGTTGCTGGGTTGTGTATCATAATTTTCCTCGGGTGGAGTTGGCATGGAGCGAGTCCAAGGACGAGACATTTTTCACTCTGGGGATATATTTTGTAAAACCCATAAGAAAAGCGGAAAGAGTCGCAAAAACAATTCCATAAATGCATAAGGCTGGCAAATAAAATTAAATAACCAAGCTTACTTAAGAAAAACAAATCGACTTGCGCACGGAGAAGGACTGCTCATTACATATCTTACACGCGGGCGGTAATTATACAATACATCACTCAGGATATGCGTACATAATCCTGACATGTTATTTAGGCTAGTGCACTTCTCCAGATCCTACATGATGCGCAAACAGGCTACTTCTCACAACCTATGTACATACAAACATATCATACAAAGTGGTACATTACATGGCGGCTAAGCGTACTCAGGCGGAGATGTTGACGACCTCCTTTGCCCTGCCGAGGGCGAGGCGTAGTGAGGTTGGGGACTCGACTTCCTCCTCGCTAATAGGCTCCATACGTGTAGTGTTGCGCAGAGTGGACGGAGCGGGTGCCAGGGGCGGAACAACACGAACAGGAGTGGGCGCGAAGGGTGGTGCAGTGCGCGTTGGAGTGGGCGCAATGACTTGGTTGAATTCTTCGGTAGAAGGTAGGCGACGAGTAGGCGTATAAGATGCTGAGGACGAGACCAAAGTCAGTGGCGGTGCAGTGGGTAGGAGCTCCCTCCTGTTGGCAGCACAGCCATGAACTGAGTCCATGCGGGCAGCCACGAAGTCGTCCACCAGGTTGTCGAAGGCTGCCTCCAGGGCCCGGAGATACTCAATGAGCATCTCAAAAGCCTCGTCTCGTTCTCCTCTGGGGCAGGAGAATGCGTAGTGACAGGTGTAAGGCACATGGCATGGAAGATAACGGTAACGACGAGTCTTCATCACGGGGAGGACATCCGTGAGACGAGCTATCGCCTCGCGGGCTGCCATCTGCATAGCATGCCTCTCCGTAGGCATGGCTCTTCCCAAGAACCGGAAGCGGCGTAACTCACCACGCCCTCCCTTGAACTGCACCGCGGCCTGGTGCATGGTCAGACTGTCGTTGACTTGGTGCTGGCAGAGTGTGAAGACTGGGCGCACAGATGGCCCCATCGCGACCTGAACGATGAAGGAAAGAAGCTTGACGAACCCATCGGGCACGTTGGCGAAGGTCTGAGACTCGCAGCTGTTGTCGGCCATCTACAAAAGTAGGCAAAAATTCTGCATGGTCAGATCATAAATTTATGCTGACCGACAGAAAATGACTACAATCAAGAAAATATGAAAAGGCTCAATCATGCTAATAACCAATTAGCGATCGCACCTAGTGGCTTCCTACAGTCAGCCTGGCTCTGGTACCAAGCTTGTCACGACCGGTTTTCCAATAAAAATATTTATTGGGAAACCAATCTTTTGAGTCCAGTATGAGAGAAATCCTCCTCACTGGTAGACAAATTCTTGATACAATAAGCCAGTAGCATACAATATATTACAGGGTCGAACTACGGTTGCTCAACCCAATTATTACAAGCACGCCAATAAATATACATAATGGCGGACATGACACAGTGGTGTGGAGGCATACTACTGACTCGAGGATAGGTCGGTGGTGGAAAAACACAGCGGGGAGAGAGATACAAGACTCTAAAACTGTCATCTCATCGAGTGTCGAGGTGAGGCTCGATGAATTTATCTGGTAGCGGAAGCGGATATAATACAGTGACCAAATCCAGGGTCGCACGAGACTAACTGGGACTCCTCTAGGCGTCGGACTCGCTATCAAATTCTTCATCCATGAGATCGCCTTCGTCAGCATCTGGCCAAATCAACAAGCCAGTGAGTACTTTGAAAGTACTCGCAAGACAGTTCGGACGTAAGATATAACAAATGCATGCATGAGTGCGTCCTGATTAATTCACCAATGTACATTCAAAAATTAGCATAACGAGGTAAGAAAAAGGGAAACGGCGGTAGTCCGCCTGAAATCCCAACAAAACATAAATGAAGACCGATCGGGTGTCTGAAGCGACGCCTCGAAAGGTGAACAAATAAATATAAGGAAATGATTCCACAGTCGGGCGTCTTAGCGACACCACATAAAGGGCTTTAAAAGAAATGCCACAGTCGGACGTCGGGGCGACATCACAGAAAGGGCTTTAAAAGAAATACCACAGTCGGGCGTCTTAGCGACACCACATAAAGGGCTTTAAAAGGAATGCCACAGTCGGACGTCGGGGC